>NW_027505506.1:0-67400 GCF_021521415.1 Bidens hawaiensis | reverse complement strand
CCTTTTAAAACGATGTTTATTTGGTCGGCAAACCTGGTCGGTATAAAACATAAGTGATGTCGGTCTCGGCCATTGTGGCAGTAATTCGACACGAATTCGGTCGGCTTTGATTATGCTCGTTACGGTACTGGAGCTAAAAAATATAAATATGGTGGACTAATGGCCAAATTTTTTTTTTTTGGGGGGGGGGGAGGGGGTGTGGAGGGCGTCAGACGATAAACTTATGCGTTGGTAAAACCCGAGCGTTGTCAGTCACATAAGTTGAGGCGGCAGGTATACTCGAATTTGGTCGGTTTCCGTCAACTTCGTTATGGTACCGGAACTAAAACAAAAAAAATTAGCATTTGATCGGTTTTCTTTACTCTCGTTATTGCAACTTAACTAAAAAAACAACCCACCAAATTCGCTGACTAATACGGTGCCGCCAAGTTGTCCAATAGAGCACTTGACGGCACTAAAGTTATAGTTTATATATATATATATATATATATATATATATATATATATATTAAAGCAATAAGCTTTGCTCATATCATATTGGTCACTTACTCTAACTTCCAAAAATATTAATTATTCTAAAATTTTTTACTAATATAATAATTCAATAAAAAATTAATTTTTTAGCTTTGCCCCTATCCTATTGGTCAATTACTCTAACTTCCAAAAATACTATTTATTCTTAAATTGTCTTACTAATATAATAATTCAATAAAAAATTAATTTTATACCCATGGAGTCACCTGTTTTGTTTTTGTTTTAACCCGATTACCCGTTTTATTATACAAAATTACCCGTTTTATTATACAAAATACTAAAACATTCCTTTCATTTAACAAAACCCTATTTTCTAATATCAGAGAGCCGTGATTTTCTTCCCAATCCAAAAACCCTACCGTCGCCACTTCTCCATTTTCAATTCATGCTTCAAAAAATTATGTCTGTAAGTTATAATTCGTCGTCTTTTTATATCCTATTTCATTCTATTGTTCAATTTTTAATTCATTTGATGTTTGTTTAATTCATATATTATTATTATTGAACTAAATATTTAAATAGTTAGGTTCTGCAAATTGTGGTTTCGTTACTTGCAGTATTATCTATCAAAAAGTAAGGCACAAAATTTAGTTGGATTATATTAACAAAATTTTCTTTTTTCTTAATAAATACATTCAATCTTGTGTTACATAATAAAAACTTTTGCCAATAACAAGTTATGTTTGTTTAACTCATATATCATTGTTTATGAATTAAATATTCAAATAATTACTAACTGCAAATTGTAGTATCGTTAGTTAAGTAACACGGAAACTGTCTACCAAAAATTAAGCCACAAAATTTGGTTTGAAATATATTAACAAAATTTTCTCTCCTTTCTTAATAGACACATTCAATATTCTGTTATGTTTTATAAACTATTTTCAATAACAACTTATATTTTTTTAATTCATATCTTATTATAAATGAATTAAATATTCAAATAACTAGTAACCGTAAAATAGTGGTTTCGTTAGTTACTTGACTATCGCCTACCAAAAATTAAGGCACAAAATTTGGTTGGAATTATATTAAAAACATTTTCTTCTTTGTTAAAAGATACATAGAGCATTCCATTATAACATCAACATTTATTAATTTTCTTATATAATCCGATTACAAGAAACTAATATCGCAGTTTCGTAACTTCATTATGGCAGGTTTATACTATTTAAGTTTACACTTTTTATTCATTCATAAATAGTACACATTATTGGTGGGTTACACACTTTTAGAGTAATGATTTTCGGAGCTTCTTTATTGTTTGAAGTACGCCGATAGTCTTCGTATCCAGTAGACTAAGGTATGTTATTAATTTTTTCCGTGTAATATTTCTAATCTCCATCTTTTTAAAATCCTTATGGACATTCAATTAAAATAACCTACAATGGTGACTAAACTTAATACTCTCTGTTTTTCTGGATTTGTTATTGTTATGTCTTGTGTATTAACTTCCTTCAATATATCAACAACACATACTTTAATGTTGCATATGGTTGTTGTTTTGTTTTAATGTTTTTCCTCATTTTCGTATGATAACCTAATTATATTCTATTACAGATGTCTTCATAATAAAAAAAACGTAATTTTGTTCAATCAACATCTTCCAATAAGAGGAGTGTTTCAAATGGTTAGTTATTTTGGTTTTTTTTTATTTACTCTTTCAATGTTATATAATAATAAAAGCATTTTGTTCTAAACACGCAGTTTCAGCGCCAAGAGAACCACTAACTAGCATTTCAAACGGTAACGCTTTATTTGTAACACGTTAATACTAAAACTATATGTTAACTATTTTTTTTATGTTATTTGCTTCAACTTAAACCTTACCTCAAAACATAGAATATACTCTAAACGTTAATGTAAAGTAAATCTCAATTGATTTTTTATTAAGTGTCAAATTATCAAACTTTAACGACGAAAATTAGTAAAAAAATAATTCAACTAACATAGTTGATTGTATACTTACAAAGCAGTATTCACCAAAAACATTTTAGTGATTATTCTATATTAATGAACTTCTATCTCAAATTTGATAACGGCAAAAAGTTGTTTATTTATATTCACGTAAACACTTATTTACGTATTTAGTAATACCGGTTAGACAATTTAACAATTTGCTACGGATGTTCGGTACATAATTTCCATTTGTAGATCAGTTCTTGTTATGATGTGTTTTCATTGTTTTATTTTTTTACATATAAGTATGCTGTTAATTGTCCAATGTTAATCGATTACATGGTGGAAAAGAAAACAAAGGGCAAAATAATATACAAGGTTCAATCTCAACAACTTCAAGTAACATAGGTGAATTGTGTGATTACATTTACTTTTTGGACGTACTACATGTAATCACAATTGATTTCCTTTAATATAATGGATTACTTTTGAAATCGATTTTTTTAATTCATTAGTTGTGACAATAAATACCAAACAAGCAATCACAGTTGATAATCAAAGACATAGAATGATGCTTTTAGATCAAAGGCGAAATCAAAAAAGTTAGAAAAACATCAATATTCACTCAAACGGTAATGTTTATGCTTTATTATATACATCAAAACTGTTTTTTGAGGAAACAAACCTGTTACAATGCATTTCGAATTATAACAGTCTTGTACATTTGTTAATATATTTTTTGGAATATGGATGTATGTAATTAAAATATCGTAATTGGATTCCACAATTGCCAAACTCATATTTTCAATAAACAATTATGTATAAGGATACTTAACAATTGCATTGATGAGTCATATGGTTTAAAAGTTATTATATTACTTCTAATTTTTTCAAAACTTTTGTTTTGCAGCTACTTATGTTAAGAGGATTAATACTAGAATTACAACTAGATTGTAAGTGAATTAATTTGGGTAGGCGCTTTATTGAAGTAAAAGTCAAGGTCAGTCTTAAATTGAAAAGAAACTTTTGTTTAAACCGAAAAGAAAGCAGTTTTCAGTTGCAGTTTATTTTGCAATGACCATTAACAAAAGTCAAGGTCAGTCTCTAGCAAGAGTTAACATACGCCTGAGATACCCGATGTTCACGCATGATCAACTTTATGTAGCTTTACCAAGAATGAAGAGTAGAGACGGTGTCAAAATGATTTATATTAGACAACGAATGCAAAGTTACAAATAAAACAACCAGTATGGTTTATAAGGAAGTATTTATTAATTTTTGAATAACGTTTTCAACTTTTAATTAAGTTTCAGACATTATACTTTGAATGCCATTTTGGTCCTAATTTTGTGTTTGACAATCATTTTTTTTCATACCAGTATTATTTATAACTAAATATTATGTTGTCGTCTCAAAAGATATATGACAACTATGTTGTCTTTTTAAATTATGTGTTTTTAGACGATTTATATAGTTCCACCCGTGTCGTACACGGGTCAATAAACTAGTATTAGTAATATATCATTACATTTACTGGTAAATTGTTAAATAAAGGAATTATACAAGATGCATATTGAACTCTTACGAAGTCAAATAAGAACGTGTAATAATAATTAAAAGATTAACGTCCACAAAACTTTATAAAATACAACGTTTTTATAAACGGACCAGACTGGGCGGTTCAGAAATTGGTTATGACTCTACGAACCCTTTTCTAAACCAGCCCGTTCTGACGGGAAGTAGTTAGATCCGGATTGTAAGAGAAAGCTGATGCCCCGAAGTTCAAAGAAAATAGTGGTCAAAGTTCAAAATAAATCAGTGTCTGAGAGATGAGAATGTAAGGCCCCGTTCCCGGTAACTCTACTTTGGTGTTGGATTTACTCATAAATACAGTTCTAAAATCAGAGTAAATTAAAAACTTCGCGGAATAATTAAAAACTTCAAACATCACATTATAAAACATTCATTCTTATCTTAACATACAAATTGTCTTTTCATAAATAATTAATTAAAATAGTCATAACACTTCATCATGGATGCCAGTCTCTTCAGTCCATGCCATGTGTTCCTCCTCAAGCCAGCTGCCTCAACCTATTTGCCTGCGTGCATACTAAAAGTCAGCTATGCTGAGTGAGTTCTAGAAAATCAATTAGCATACAATACATTCACATCCTTACTTACACGTATCCGAAGATGCATATTCATACCTTACTTACATGCATACGTACTTACATACTTTCTTTCATAAAACCCTATGGTATACCATAAGCTAGTCTATCTTAAACATCACAGATATTATAAGGGTCTGGTCCCTTCTACCTCGAGTACCCATACCAGCATACCTGTCTCGTGTACATAATAATATATATACACACACATGCTCATTCATACTATCAATATATGGTAATAACATTCAATACATAGTCATACACGTATCATACACTTATCCATTAAATAAATGTATTAACTATCACATAGGAGTATGCACACAGCCCCGAAAACATTTCAAAGAGAAATGGGGCTAGAACTCACCTGGAGTCGATTTCTCTCGCCGTTAATGGTAATTCCCTTCTTTAGTTGTGCATGGCTAACTGTACAATACATTACGCGTGTCAATTATCTATTACCACTACTTCCTACATCTAAATTATGAAACCCTCAACTAACGGGGGTCTGGGGACAGCGCCCCTGGTAGCGGGGTCTAGGGGCGGCAGCCCCTAGCAGGGTCCAAGGGGCAGCGCCCTTGGCTGGGGTTGAGCTTCGCATGCATGAAAAATTTTATTTTCATTAACAGTCCTTTAACAAAAATGCATCAGAAAATGAATTTTATAAAATTTCGCACGGAAGAATTTTGCTTCGCATGCATGGAATTTCGCTTTGCATGGAACTGTTTCGCTTCGCATGAAACTGTTTCGCTTCACATGGAACTTTTTCGCTTCGCATGGTCATGCGATGCGAAATAACCTTTTTCGCTTCGCATGGCTGCGCGATGCGAAACAACCTTTTTCTCTTCGCATGAAACTTTTTCGCTTCGCATGGTCATGCGATGCGAAATAACCTTTTTCGCTTCGCATGGCTGTGCGATGCGAAACAACCTTTTTCACTTCGCATGGCTGTGCGAAAATTTTCCTTTTCTTCATTTTTTACCATTTTTAAGCCATCTCCCGACACATTCTGACCCCATGCACCTGATCCTGAACCCATATCTCTCATAGTCCAACGCCACCCTTTCACCTTAAAGTGCACCCAAGAGGTTATAACTTACCAAATTTATTTTTTTCTTACATTTTACAACCCTATCTATCATTATATCTGTTTGCATGACGATTCTAACCATAAAACTTAACCATTTAAACCGAAACCTACCATTTTGCTTCGGGTTCGAGTTTAGATCTGGACAATACGTAGATCTGGACGTGATTCTTGTTATTTTATGATGTTAAACACGAGATTCCACCCTTCTTTGGCTCGGATTTGGATCCAGGTGTTTGAGAGAAGAAGTGTGTGTGTTTTTAGTGTGTGGGGAGGGTGTCAAAATGGTGAAATGGTGGGTGGGTTGGGTTTATATAGTGGGTTATGGGTCCCACCACCCACTCTCCATTCCCATTTCAAATCCTTATCCAAACATTTAACACACGACTAACTTAACGACACACAGTTAATAACAAAACTTTCCGTCATTTATTATTTAACAAAAAGTTGGATGTTACAAGTCTACCCTCCTTAAAATAGGTTTCGTCCCCGAAACCTAACCATTATTATTAAACAAAAGCGGCTAAAACTTGCGCATCTCTTCTTCAACTTCCCAAGTGGCATCCGATCCCTTACGGTGCTTTCATATCACTTTCACTAGGGGAATAACCTTACGACGGAGCTGCTTCTCCTTGCGGTCGACTATCTCAATGGGCTGCTCGACATAATTCAATTGCTCGTCCACCTTGATGTCCAGCAGTGGCACATGGGATGTGTCGTCAGCTAGACATTTTCTCAAGTGAGAAACATGAAAGGTAGAGTGGATTCCTTCCAGCTCATCGGGTAGATCAAGCTTGTAAGCCACTTCACCCACACGGGCCACGATCTTGAACGGTGCTATGTACCTTGGACTCAACTTTCCCCTTTTTCTAAAACGAATAATCCCCTTCCAAGGTGAGACTTTAAGCATTACGTGGTCTCCAACATCAAACTCAATGGGCCGTCTCCGCTTATCTGCATATGACTTCTGGCGGTCTTGAGCAGCTTTCATCCTGGCCTTAATCTGATCAAACTTCGAAGAGGTTTCTTGCACCACTTTCAAACTTCCAATCTCTTTTTGACCAATCTCTCCCCCAACATACAGGAGTTCTACAACGTCTTCCATACAGCATTTCGAAAGGAGGCATGCCGATACTTGAATGATAACTGTTATTGTAAGAGAATTCTGCCAAGTGTAGATGATCATCCCAACTTCCTCCAAAGTCTAACACACAAGCATGTAGCATATCCTCAAGGGTTTGGATAGTCCTTTCAGACTGCCCATCTGTTTGAGGGTGATACGCCGTGCTGATGTTTAGTCTTGTTCCCATGGCTTCGTGGAACTTCTTCCAGAATCTTGAAGTAAAGCGGGTATCCCTGTCTGACACAATCGATAACGACACCCCATGCTTTGTAACCACTTCTTTGACGAACACGTTTGCCAACGTTTCTGACGAGATAGCCTCTCGTATAGGAAAAAAGTGAGCACTCTTAGTCAAACGATCCACAATCACCCATATGGTATCATGACTTCTAGCTGTACGCGGTAGCTTAGTTATGAAATCCATGGTGATGTGTTCCCACTTCCATTCTGGTATCTCCAACGGTTGCATCTTTCCATACGGTTTCTGGTGTTTGGCCTTAACCTGTAGGCAGGTTAAACACTTACTGACATAATCTACTACTTCATTCTTCATACCCGGCCACCAGTAGTCCTTCTTCAACTCTTGATACATCTTGGTGGATCCTGGATGAATCGAGTAACGGGACTTATGGGCCTCATCTAGGATTCGACCTCTAAGTTTCCCATGTCGTGGGATCCACATTCGGTCAAACCTGGTCTTTACACCATGAGTATTATCTATCAACTCGTTCTGCTGGCCAAAAATCCTTTCTTTCTTCATCAACCATTCATCTACCAACACTTCCGACTGAACCTTGCTGATCTCTTCAAAGAAATCTGAATTGATTATCAGCTTATAAGACTTTACTATCGCGATAACTTCTGCGTTCTTCCGGCTCAAGGCGTCAGCAACCACATTAGCCTTTCCCGGGTAATACTTGATATCACAATCATAATCCTTTATCAGTTCTAACCACCTTCTCTACCTCATGTTCAGCTCTTTCTGCTCAAAAAAGTATTTCAAACTCTTGTGGTCCGTGTATATAGTACACTTGGTACCATACAAGTAGTGTCTCCAGATCTTAAGAGCATGTACTACAGCGGCTAGCTCTAGGTCATGCGTCGGGTACGTACAATCGTGTACTTTCAATTGCCTAGACGCGTAAGCTATGACCTTCCCTCTTTGCATCAACACGCAACCTAACCCCTGATATGAAGCATCAGTGCAAACTACCAAATCTTCTTCTCCATCTGGCAGAACAAGGATTGGAGCTTGCGTGAGCCTCCTCTTTAGTTCTTCAAACGCCTCTTTTTTCCACCTACCCCAATCGAACACCACAGTCCTTCGGGTCATACTTGTCAACGGTGCGGCTATCATAGAGAAGCCTGGAATGAATCTCCTATAATAGCCAACGAACCCTAGGAAACTGCGTATCTCGATCGGGTTTCGCGGAATCTTCCAATTTTTTATCGCTTCGATCTTGGGTGGGTCCACAGTAATCCCCTTTGAATTGATTATATGACCTAGAAACTGCACCTCTCGCAACCAAAATGCGCACTTTGAGAACTTTGCATACAATTTCTCCTTCTTCAAAACTTCTAGTACTTCCCTCAGGTGCTCAGCATGGTCAGACTCGGTCTTTGAATAAATTAATATATCGTCAATGAAAATGATAACCGTCTTATCTAACATCGGTTGACATACCCTGTTCATCATGTCCATAAATGCCGCGGGAGCGTTGGTTAGACCAAACGACATCACAAGGAACTCGTAGTGTCCGTACCGCGTCCGAAATGCTGTCTTAGGGATGTCCGCCTCTTTCACCTTCAGTTGATGATAACCCGATCTGAGGTCTATTCGTGAGAACCAGCTAGCACCTTGCAACTGATCAAACAAATCATCAATCCGGGGCAACGGATATCTATTCTTCACGGTAAGTTTATTCAACTCCCTATAGTCGATGCACATTTTCATACTCCCATCCTTCTTCTTAACGAATAACACCGGCGCGCCCCACAGGGAAACACTTGGTCTTATGAAACCCTTGTCGAGGAGTTCTTGCAGTTGGGACATCAATTCCTTCATCTCAGACGGCGCCAAACGGTAATGTGCTTTCGCGACGGGCTGTGCTCCTGGTATCAATTCTATATGGAATTCCACTTCTTGCTCCGGTGGTAACCCCGGAAGGTCCTCGGGAAATACTTCCTGGTAGTCACACACTACAGGAACGTCTTTCACTTTCCTTGTCTCGGCCGTAGCTTTGATAACATACGCCAGGTAGGCACTGCACCCTCGCCTTAACAAACCCTCGGCTTTTATCATCGAAATGACGTTAAGCCCTGTACTTTCTCTATCACCATAAATCGTTACTGAACCACCATCCGAAGACTTCAGCCTTACCAATCTACTCCTGCACACTATCTGAGCTTCAAATTCAGACAGCCAATCCATTCCCAATACTACATCGAATCCTCCTAAGGTTAAAACATACAGGGTAGCAGGGAATTCGTGTCCTTCCAATTCTATCTTACAATTCTTAACCAATATCATAATTTTAACTGAGGTCTCATTAGTGGTTTCTACCATAAAAGTTTCAGGCACACGACAACATTTCATCTTAGCTGTCTTACAAAACTGGGTAGCTACAAAACTCCTGGTCGCACCTGTGTCAAACAATACGGAAGCGGGAATATCGTTTACTAGAAATGTACCTGTCACGACGTCTGGGTTATGTTTGGCTTGCTCTTGCGTCAACATGTAGGCTCTGGTCCTTGGCCTAAACTGCTCAGCATCCTTCCTCCCGCTTCCCCCAGCTTCACCCTCCGTGCACTCCCTTTCCATATGACCCGTCTTTTCCACACTTGTAACATGCGGGTTTCGCGTTGCATTCGTTAGCGTAATGCCCCGCCTTTCCACATTTATAACAGGCATTCGACCCTTACCTGCATTCCCCATCATGGGCCTTGCCACACTTGTTACACACCTCACTACTCCTACCCCACTTGCACTCACCACTGTGCATTTTTCCACAAGTTTTGCACGCCTTTTTCTCTCACATTTTCTGCTTCTTATCCTTGGGGTTCCACATTTGAGTACCTGGTCGCTTAGCAGGAGCAACCCACTTCTTTTCTTTCTGCTCTTCCACTACCACATCATCCACAGCTAGGTCATCATAAACCATTTCTGCAAGTTCGACTGCAGAATCAAAAGTAGCAGGTTTACTGGCCTGGACAAAAGTGCAGATATTTTGTGGCAGTCCCCTCAAGTTGCACTTGATCCTTTTTGCCTCAGTGTTCACCATGTCAGGGACAAGTCGGGACATGCGATTGAACTCAGTGGTGTACTCACGGTGTGTCATCTTTCCTGTCTTCAGATTCAGGAACTTCATCTCCGCCCGCTCAACTTTAGCATCTGCACAGAACTTCTTCATGACCATTTCTTTCAGGTCCACCCACTTCAAGGCCTTGATCTCAGTAGCGGTCTTCCTTTGCTCAACCGTCTCCCACCAAAACATAGCTTCTTCCTCAAATAACTAGGTAGCAAAACCCACTGCTTGGTCGGGGCTACACTCGCTAATTCGGATAACCTTGTCCATTGCGGTTATCAATTGGAGAGTAGCGACTGCATCTCCTGTACCAGAAAACTTTGGCGGGTCACAACCCTTAAACAACCTGTAGCTGCACCCACCTCGGCCTTTCCTACCATCATTGGCCTTCACAGACCCACCTTCACTTGATCCTTCTTTCTCAGCCTCTTCGTCCTTTTTACTACCTTCCCCAATCTCCTCAACAGTTCCCGCACGACTCCCAGTTGGCTTTTTGTGAGAACCGAGCCCCGGTGCGGAAGCGTGAATAATTGTCATTATTAACGGTGGAGCTCGGATCTGAGCTAGGATCGAATCGTATTCGCTCTTGAAAGGGGGTTTTGGACGGATGAGTGGTGTTTGGGAGAGAGCCTGAATCGATTACAATGAACAATAGACTAGATGAACAAACATATGCAATCGATTCACAAAGATAAAGAGGTGGCAGTATGATTTCATTCATCTAAAGATTATCATACAAAGCACTCATACATACACACATACATACAGTAAAGATCAGCCACCTCCAGGAGAGCTCATCCTGGAGGCGGCGGCTCACTCAAAGAGATAAACCCTAGATCTCACCAGAATACACAATACACTCATGCTAGAACAATTAACAAATACATCTATTTATACTAGTCTAGCATGTCTTGTTCTTTAAGCCATCCACCGTTGATTGAGACAAAAAATATTAATTAATTTCACCCATAATAATAATAATTCGATACGTCGGTCTAAAATATAAGTCCCAGCAATCTCCCCCTTAGACCGATGCCATCGAATTTTCTTCCATGACCACCTCAAAAACCCGTTGTTTTTCGTTGAACTTCTCCCCCTCACGTTAAGCTTCTCCCATTGTTCATTTCTAATCATATCTTTTATATCACTTTTGGATACAGTTGTATAGGCATATGAACGAGGTTTTGAACTTCAAAGACCAACTTCAAGTATCAAGGTCATCACAAAAAGAAATAAACTCAATGTGATCATCAAATAATCTTCCATTCTTCAAACTTGTTTCTTTCCTTGTAAATCATCTTCAAACCATTCCCTGAATCAAGATAGCATTCAAGTCAACCATAACCCGTTCTTGATTGTCTAGTGACTGTTTTCATTGGAGGTTAAACTCTACTGATCTTCCGTTCACCATGTTACTAGTGATGACTCTATCTTCTCAACCGTACTAGGGAATCTGAAAACTCACAAACATTGAAACATCTCTAAAGAATCTTGGATTATCAATCTTGATCAACTTTTCCTTAACTTGAGTCTTTCACTTGATTTGAAGCAAGCAATTTGCAATGAAATTCAAGAATTTTTACTCCCCCAATTTCGTTGCAATTGTCTTTGAAAATTGTGTCTTCAAATCAAGTATGGGTGAAACAACCTTGACCATCCATATCAAGATTGTTGATTCTGTAATAAACAAAGATAAACAAAACATTATGTTGGTTGACACTCATAAGGGATAAAATCTGTAAGCTTGGTCAACACTTGTTCTTGTAAAGCTCTTTGATGAAGTTTGTGAAAAATTGATAAGGCTTTGATTTCCTTTTGCTTGTTGATGATTGGATAAAATTTACCAAAATACCCTTGGTATATATCTTCCATATAGCTCAGCTTGGTCAAACGGTAAACGGCACCAAAAATCTCATGTGTAATTCATTCACGAGCATGGATTATCGGTTCACGAGCACACAAGTCCTTTAAATCCCTTCACAAGCACACTCATAATAATTTTTTTTTAAATCAAGCGTGCTCAATTTTTCTTTTTTTTTTGCTCGAGCATGGACCTTGCTCGAGAAAATACTTAGTCTTTTTCTCACATCGAGCATGCTGGAGGGCTTGCTAGAGGCCCTTGCTCGAGAAAATACCTAGTGTTTTTCTGTGTTGAGCATGCCATCAAGCATGCTCGAGACCATGCTCGAGACCTTGCTCGAATTACTTAGTCTTTCATCAAGCATGCTCAAGACCATGCTCGAGACCTTGCTCGAATTACTTGGTCTTTCATCAAGCATGCTCAAGACCATGCTCCTTCTCTTCTTTTCCTGAGCATGCTCAAAAGCAAAAGTGTGCTCGAAAACACTTGTATTTTTCTTCTCTTTTCATGGGCATGCTCAGGAGCCAAAGTGTGCTCGAAGAAGGTTTTCTCAAGTAAAACAAAGTGTGCTCGAGACCAAAAGATAGATTTTGATAAACCAGGATGTGCTCGGGGTTCATGTGCTCAAATCCAAACTTGATGTGCTCGATATAAGATATGCTCGAGATAAGCTGTGCTTGAAGCAACACTTAGTCATTTTACATACTTGAGACCATTCTTATCATGCTCGAGACATCCAGACTTCTTTTCTGCATCATCAATCAATGATTTTCCAATACAGAACCTGCTTGAATATTCCCTTTGCATCTTCCATCTGCTGCTACAAACAATGATTAGATTGCTCCTGGTACCTGTTCATTCTTGACTTCTGCATATCAGATTGTACCAGCAGCAATGTTCTTCAATATTCCCTTTACTGTCCAAGCAACACACTCATATCAGAAACAATTACAAGCACATAAAACCCTAATTTTCAAATCAAGAACCAAGCTTCTTCATCTGAAAGTAATCGTTGTAGCAATATCCCAGTCATTTCGATATCAACCATCTATCTTCAATCTATCAACAGCCGTTACAGATCTGAAAATCATCTTCAATAACAGTTTTGCCCCAAAACGAGCTAAAAACACTGTTACATCAGATCTGGACCGATATGACCAAATAAACATGAAATTGATGTTGAATCTCCGAACGAGTCATCAACCCAAACATCAATCCACATAAATTTTACCTAAATCATCAAATAATTTCAAAACCCTAAAAATTTTTCAACAAACCTCATCGGCTTAGCGTCCATGGTGGATTCAAGAGCGAGCTAAATCAGATTCAGCGGTTAGTCTGAACGATTTAGCGACCTGCTCTGATACCAATTGTGAGAATCGAGCCCCGGTGCGGAAGCGTGAATAATTGTCATTATTAACGGTGGAGCTCGGATCTGAGCTAGGATCGAATCGTATTCGCTCTTGAAAGGGGGTTTTGGACGGATGAGTGGTGTTTGGGAGAGAGCCTGAATCGATTACAATGAACAATAGACTGGATGAACAAACATATGCAATCGATTCACAAAGTTAAAGAGGTGGCAGTATGATTTCATTCATCAAAAGATTATCATACAAAGCACTCATACATACACACATACATACAGTAAAGATCAGCCACCTCCAGGAGAGCTCATCCAGGAGGCGGCGACTCACTCAAAGAGATAAACCCTAGATCTCACCAGAATACACAATACACTCATGCTAGAACAATTAACAAATACATCTATTTATGCTAATCTAGCATGTCTTGGTCTTTAAGCCATCCACCGTTGGTTGAGACCAAAATATTAATTAATTTCACCCATAGTAATAATAATTCGATGCGTCGGTCTAAAATATTAATTAATTTCACCCATAATAATAATAATTTGAGGGAACAAGTAAGACAAGCTTATTTGAGTTTTGGACCTTTCCAAATAAAACTTGCAGAAAATAAGAATAAAGGTACAAGTAAGCATACTCGTAGGTTCCAATATTCCTAAGCTTAAAGGTCGCCGGGTTGAGTTGTGATTCTTTTTCAGGTACTCATTCTTCTCCTTGCATCCTGTTTTTGTTTGTTTAAAATATTGATTTCTTTTGTATAAGAACAGTAATTTGAATTATTGAATTTATAAATTATTGAATTGGTATTTGAGTTGAATGATTGAATATAGTTTTTATTGTTTGATCCGACCCAAACCGGATTGCCGACCCGAATCATAAAAGTAGGGGAATTTCTTTTTGACTCTCGTCAATTTCGGCCCATTCAAACTAGATGCTCAAGATCCGCCACTGGATGAGAAGACGGGAGGAGACAAGAAAGAAAGGCGTCAAATGGCTATACTTCTCTTTACCGTCATTGCGAGTTTTGCTTCGTGGCGGTTAGAGTTGGCAATGGGTCGGCTTTGGAACGAGTTCAGGTATTCCAAAAACCCATACCTGATTACTAAAGCCCGTCTCAACCCTCTCGGGTAATTACCCGTCGGGTATCAGGTATTCCCGGTGGATTTTGGGTATACTCGTACCCGTTGGGTATACCCGACCTAAAACCCATCGAATTTCTAATTTTGACAAAATATAACTAATCACACCCTAGACTTTTGGACATCCATATACTAGTTAAACTAATCCCATAGAGTAAATAACTAAATTGATATATGCAAATATTGGCTGTCACACCCAACCTAAGCAGGAAACGTCGGGGTGTCAACCGATGGTTCATAGCTCACAAGGTACTATCATACAATTTAAATATGACAATATCTAATTATTTATTTATTTCAAAAATTTCAATCAAGTACACAAAGTTTAACAAATTATCAAAATAAAAATAGTACACAAATATCTTTTATTTCATTAACTAAGGCCTCTCTATGTGTTTCTTCGTCTTAGCTTCAAACCAAATGATAAACTGCAAATGCGTATAAAATAATATAGATTTGCCAACACGAGGTTGAGTGAGAAAAGTCATCAGTTTTGACACTAATAATAATATATCAATAAAATGAGCAAAACTGATATTGTGAGATAAATCAATCACACAATGAGCAAATAAAAGGTGTCAGTTACCATGCCTCTCGAACACGGGCTATGGCTATTATGACAAAACAATTGCAAATAAGGGTGTCGGTTGGCCATTGCCTTGTGAATCGGGCTTCGGCTACTAGGGCGGCGTATGATCATACTTTAATTTGATTATAATAGACCTCTCCGAATGCAATAAAGTAAACACTTAAGCAATTAGCATTTAATTGATAACACACAACACTCACAGTTTGCTAGTGCGAATAATATATAATACGTAATATTGATAAGTACGCAAGTGTCCCCCAAAAGTTTAAAAGCTGTAAAAAAAATGGGGAATGACTTCTCACCTTAACGATTAAGCAAATAAACCAAGAGATAGAATAAACGAGCAGAGTTAACGTGATGAGTGATCTGATCCAACCAGACCTGAGACTTATACAAAATAAAATAGAGTTAAAACCTAGAACATAGCCACTGGAATCTACCCAAATGGATGTATGGAATTCAGTTATGAGATTTTTAGTAAATAAGAGAGATGGTACTGACCATAATCTGAACAGCTAGTTGGAAGTCGGGTTTTGGTCAGTACACTAAAATTTTTGAGATAAAAATAAAAGTCTTTTAGACCGAAAGCTAATTCCGATTAGAAGATATAATAATTGAAAGATCATTAAAATTGACTTTTATGCCCTTAAATGGGTCGGAAAGCAATTAACCGACAAAACCCCATCAATCAGTAAAATTGATTGAGGTATTTTGTTATTTAGATATAAACCAACATTTTTTATGAAGACAACTTACCCAAATGATAACTGAAACAAGAGATAATTGAGGTCAAAGTGGTCTTGAACATCAAAGTCAAATAGTAGATGAAAGAACTTGAACAATCTTTATGAAATTGATAAAGGAGAAGGTGGATTTTGAGATTAGGGGATGGTGGCTGATGTTTTCAGTAGTTTTTAGGGTTTAGAGATGTGTTTTGAATAAGTATAATCAATTATATCTTGTTTATGAAGTAATCCACTTGATTAGGAAACGAAATAAGCTATTAATGAGAAAATCGGATACAATAACTAAAATAATTCGGCTTGGACAATAAGAAAATGACTTGGGATCTGCAATAACATTTCTTGGAGTTTAAGTTTCGTTAATTTAATCAAAAATAGGAATGAATTGGCAAAATTAGACCCTGTAGTTCCTGAAAATGCATTTTTAACCATTTTAAGCGATTTTAAAAGTTTCTAAGGATTATTTGACATGATTGTAAATTACGAAAGTTTATAATAGGTTAAACCAAGTTAAATACCAATAAATACAAGTTTTAAGTAGTTCAAAAGACCCGAATTACATTCCCGAATCGGTTTAAACACAAACGAATATAAATACGAAAAATTCGAGATGTTACATTGGCATCCTAGAATCATATATAACATTAACAATAACAAAAATACACAATTGCATCTACATGTACAGATATGAAATTTAATATCTTTGTGAAGAATGCAACAAGTTTTCATAATAAAAAAAAGCTTAAATCGAAAGATATACACGCTAATCTATCAAACAAATACCTAGTGATGGCAATTAAATCGAGATGAATCAGCAGTGAAATTATGTTATTAACTTTAACATATGATGATAAAATCCACTAAATCTTCAATTCATACATCCATATACTTAGAATAAATTGATGATATGTTTAGAATATATTACTTTTTAAAGTATATTATATAAATATACAAAACATTTATATCGGGTACCTCAAATATATAATCAGGTAAATGAGTCAATGCTATTAGGTAATAGGGTATATTAGAATCCTAAATCCGTGAAAAACACTTAAGCTTTGAAATCCCCATAAACCCTCCCTAATAAGGAAACTCAAAAACACTCAAAAACATTGCCATATCACTTCTACCTTTTACATTTATTTTTATTACCAATCTTTTTATTTTAATAAATTTTAATTCTAAAATTTAATTATTAAAATAATAAATTATTTTAGGAGTAGAATTGGTCTAGAATATAAAATGTATGTTCGCCGGTAAAAAAATTAATAACTTATAATATAAATAATAAACTATTTAATTTATAAATTAAATTATTTTATTAATTTAGTTTATAATATCTACGCTTTATCATTTATAAGTAGATTTGTATTATATATATATATATTATGAACCACTAGTGTATTTATAGGTTTTAAATGTTTAAAAAATAAATGAAAAAGTTTTGTTGGCAACATTAAAAATCTTCTTTCTTCAAGTAATTATATTAATTAAACCATTAATTTTTCTTTCCAATTAACATAACTAATCAAATTAATATATTTAAAAAAATAAATAATTCATCTATTTTATAATTTATTTCTTTTCTCTCTTCATTTTTTATCATGCATAGATACAATTTATTCATACACTACAATTTATTTCTATCTAAACACAATTTTTCCAACTCAATATAATGCATAACATTTTTTAATAGTCTTCAGTACAAATTTTTTTTCTCGATTGACATATGTACAAAAATCACTGTGATGAATAATACAAAAAATATATATCATACGCATGCATCCATTAAATATCAAAAATAAATATATGAGTTACATAAATCAAAAACCCTACACTAATTTAAACACAAAACACGTATAACATACACAAAAACATGCAATCTACAAATGAAATTCAACATCAACAATTATATAAACTACACAAAAATTGATGTATAAGAATTTATTCATCTTTTCGGCACTAAAATATCTCCAAATAAGCGTAATTTTGGCAATTATATTATAATAAATAACCACTAATGTTTATAATTTCTATCTATAGGTAAATATAGTCCTAAAGAATAAAACGAGGTGATATACGATAAAGAATGGAGATAAACGGTGAAAACAGACTCAACTCCATGGTAAATCAAGGTATGGCTATGTCTAGAGCATACGAAGTAAAGACAAAATTCAGGAAGCCAAAACATGGCCATGTTAACCTCAACACACCCATGTTATCACAAACAAGAGGAAAAGACAAAATAGAAGGTTCTAAAGCTTAACATGTCAGTGCTTTCCCAAAACACACCCCATGTTTAAAGTACAAAAGAAAAAGACAAATTTGGACTGTTGTGGACTTAACATGGCCATGCCCAACTCACCACAACCGAGTTAACCCTTGCTGTACGATCTGATGATGAGCATTTAATGCAATAAGACAAAAAGGTCACCACGGTCGTGTTTAGTAAAGCTACGACCATGTTTTGGGCACCTGATCAGCCTATAAATTGAATGCTCATCTTCCAAACCAACAATACCTTACAACACCATTAAATTCTCTCTAATCACCTCCTTTCTCCACCATTAATAAGGGAATTATCCCATCCATCCAACCTTTGAAGATTAAGGAGATTAAGCTTGTGGAAGAATCATTAGCATCAAGGATTAGTCATCCAAATTGGTTAGATTATTTTAATTTGATCATGTTTGTATCTATTACTTTGATAAATAACATAATGTTTGTTATTGGCTAAACTTTCATAGTATCATCTTGGTTTATAATGAATCTTAACTGAGGTTTAGTAATATTGGTTAAACATGTGATCGGTTTTTAGTAAGTAAAAGTTATGCTGCAATTATCACTTAATGAGGACTGTTAAAATACTCTTAAAAGATACACAAAGTGTCAAGCTTGACGATAAGCTGAGAAATTGCTAGTCTTGTAAGGCATTGGATTAGTTTAAAATAGACACCAAGTTTCAAACTTGACGATAAGCCAAGGAATTGCCACTCTTGTAAGGGCTTGGTTGGTAAATTAAACAACTTTAAAAGAGATACAAAGTTCGAGATTGACGATAAGCCGAGGAATTGCCACTCTTTTAAGGGCTTGGTTGAGAAAAAAACATAAATCCTAATATTGACATGGATCAAGTGAAGTATTAGTGGTAATTGATCATCTTAAAATGGGGAATGATTGGCAATGTTGTGAAAACGGATTGTTGATGTTTTTCCACTAAAATCGGTCAATTACTTGTCAAGTGAATGTGCAACATAACCTATTTTAACAAATCTTGGGTGGTTATTTCGTGAGTTCTATAATTGTTCAAGAGTTGTGTGGATTAATAATTGATAATTCAAGGTTAATCCTTTACAACTTAACTAATCTTAATTGGTATTTTTAGTATAATACAAAAGATATTTTTAATAAAATATCAAGGACAATTCAGTTAGTAATTTAAGGGATTGTCTCATCAAACTGAAACAACTACTACATAGATTTTGAATGAGGACCCAGACTAAGAATTTCTTAAGGTGCTGGTTATTCCAATGACGAGGCACCTTCTTTCCTTCTAGGTCGTTGAGCTTGCGAGATCCACCCCTGTGGGCTTCTCTTATGATGTAGGGACCTTCCCACTTAGGTCCCAGCTTCCCCGTGTCTGACTGTTTGCTGGCCTCGTTGTTTCTGAGGACCAGGTATTTAGGTTTGAATATTTCTTTCATACCCTTCTATTGTAGAAGGCTTCCAGCTTCTTCTTGTATCTAGCTTCTTGAATAGCAAATTGATCACGGGCTTCTTCTAGGAGATCGAGGTTGAGCAAAACCTCGGAGTCGTTAGCTTTTGGATATATATTTCTTACCCTTCTTGTGCTTACCCCTATTTTAGTAGGGACAACAACTTCAGAACCAAAGATTAAGCTTGTAACACCTCAACCTAAGGCGGAAATGACGGGGAGTGAGCATGATTGTTCATAGCTCAAAGGTACTATCATAAAATAAAGGTGGCAATACCTATTAAGTAAATTATTTCATTCAAAAGCACACATCATCTAAACAAGACAAATAATCCAAAAACATAAGAAATATAATATAAACAGAACTTAAAATCAAATTGTCTTTATTAAACCCTAAAGTCTCGTCTAGGTTTCCATATCTTCGATATTCAAGTCAAGCGAAAACCTGCATATGCGTAGAAAATAAAGTAGAGTTGTCAATATAAAGTTGAGTGAGATTTATCACTAGTTTTGCAATGATATATAATAATATGAAAGATAAGCAAAACGTAATAAATTGTGGTAAATATAACCAAACCATGAGCAAGTAAAGTATCAGTTGACCATTGCCAAGCGAATCGGGCTTCGGTTACTATGACGGTCATATGATCATACTGTGATGAGAATATGTTGGACCTCTACGAATGCGTTAAAGTACACAAGTAATCATGTAGCAAGTATATTCGATTAATCACACACAACATCACGTTTGCTAGTTTAAGATAAGTATATAATATGAAATACTAATAAGTATGCATACGTCCCCAAAATGTTTAAAAACATGGTAAAATAGGGGAATGACAAAACTCACCTTAATTAATAGGCAAGTATAATAAATAAGAATACAAATATGCAAGTCGTCCGCTAACACGTCAAACGAGATAAACCAACATAAACTGAAACTTTGAGACAAGAAAATATAAATAAAAACGAACTCGTTTCCGCTGAAATAAATCCAAACGGATGAGTAAAACTCCGGTTATGTTAAATTTAATATTTAAACGAGTTGGTACTGACCAGTATCCGAACAGCGAGTCGGAAGTCGGATTTTGTTCAGTAGCCTTAAAATTTTATTACGAGAATAAAAGTCTTATGGACCGAACATCGGTTTTGACCAGAAGTATGAGAAAACGTGTAGTCAAACTTGTTGACGGTTTTGCCCTTAAAACGGGTTTTAATCAAATTTACTAGTCAACCCTTCAACCATGGAAATTGATTAAAGGTTATTGACTAGAGAATATGTATGAGCAATTACTCAGTTTACAACTTACCCGGAAAGTGGAGGAATCAACCAAAACAAAGAGTCAAAGGTTGAGGAATAAGCAAAGTCAAACGTTTATGCTTGTATCTTCAACAATAATGCAAAAACCGAAGAGTTTTATGAGGGACAGAGGTGGGGTGACGGCTGGAGATGCTCTCTTAGGGTTTAGGTAAAGTTTGTGGCAGGTTAATATGAGTTGTTTATATAAGAATTATTAAAACGAACCAATTATGGTTAATTCACTCGTTTAAGCAACCAAATATGAAATTAATGACCGAATCAATGAAATAACCAGAAGATTTCATGCTTGATCAAGGTGTTATGAACATGGACATGTACTTTAGTTATATTCCTTTTCTTGGACCTTAATTTACTCGATTTATGCCAAAAATAAGCGATTTACATACTAAAAACGAGTTAGGAATGAATATTATGCAAAGGATCTGTGCAGACATGCCATAGTGCCGCATGGCCACCTAGGGTGGCTACCATCGTTCGGCGCTTTGGCCTTCAGAGGGATCAAGTTTCATTTTTGGTAATCTAGGTCCTTGTAGTTTGAGAATTGGCTAAATACTGAACCTTTTTTGCTTAAAACAAGAAATGAACATCATGTAAAATGTAAAGGGTATAAAATGAACATGCAAAACTTAAATACTCATAAATGCTTCATATTATTAAGAATTAAGATCCGAATAAGTTTTGCAAATCGATAAAATGAAAACAAAACAAATACGGTAAAACCCGAAATGTTACAGTATCCCCTACTTTTGGGAATTTCGTCCCGAAATTAGAGAATTAACTGTAGCGAACAGATGAGGATACTTCTCCTTCATTTGATCTTCACGTTCCCAAGTAAACTCGACTGCTTGTTTCGATTCCCAATGAACTTTAACTAATGGTATACGACTACGCTTTGTAACTTTATCCTTGTGGTCCATAATCTCAACGGGTCTTTCAACGAAATGCATGGTCTCATCAATATGAACTTCATCGAGAGGTATTTGGAAATTACCCTTGGCAAGACACTTCTTCAAGTTAGATACTTGTAACACCTGGTGAACATTTGAGAGTTCAGAAGGCAGTTTAAGTTTATAAGCAGCGGGACCAACACAATCAAGAATTTCGAATAGACCAACGAATCGAGGAGATAACTTTCCTTTATTCCAAAATCTAACTACACCTTTCCATGGAGATACCTTCAAAAGACCACGATCACCAACGTTAAACTCAAGAGGTTTCCTTCGCTTGTCTGCATAACTCTTTTGACGACTACGAGCAGCGAGTAAACTCTGATGGATTTGAGCTATACGATCAGTCGTTTCTTGAACTAACTCAGGACCAGTAATTTGAGATTCTCTTACTTCATTCCAACAAATCGGAGATCGACATTTGCGGCCATAAAGGGCTTTGAAAGGTGCCATACCAATGCTAGAGTGAAAGCTATTGTTATACGAAAACTCGATAAGTGGTAGATGAATATCCCAATTGCCCCCAAAATCGAGGACACATGAGCGAAGCATGTCTTCTAAAGTTTGAATAGTGCGCTCAGACTGACCATCAGATTTTGGATGATAGGCAATATTGAGATCCAAACGAGTTCCCAAAGCTGATTGGAGAGACTTCCAAAAACGAGAAATAAAACGACCATCTCTATCGGAGATAATGGTTAAAGGAGTTCCATGATGACAGACAATCTTCTCAACATAAATGCGTGCCAATTGATCCACAGAATAAGTTTCCTTGATGGGAACGAAATGAGCGGATTTCGTCATACTATCATGTTGCTTTCGGGTTGAAGGAAGCTTAGTGATAATGTCCATAGCAATATCTTCCCACTTCCAAACGGGAACGGGAGGTTGCTTGAGCAAACCATAAGGTCGATGATGCTCGACTTTGACTTTTGAACACGTGAGACATTTCACAACATAGAGAGCGATGTCTTTCTTCATTCCGAGCCACCAAAATATGGAATGAAGATCTTCACGATCGGGAATCCACAAACGATTCTAAAAATAAAGCAAACCATTGGGCTTAGTCGGTGTTTTTCGATGAAAAGAACGAACTTTGGTGGGAGAAGTCGGTGTTTTTCAATTCTTGACAGCTTCAATTGTAGGTTCCTGGACGGATCGTACACGGGATGTCTCTAACAAAGCAGGTGCGGAATCCCTGCTTAGATAGATACGAGTGTAGAGTATGTAGAGATCGAACACACAAGCAATAAACCAACCACGTTATATTGATAACAAACACGTGACCCGAGGTCACTGTTACAGACTATGACACGTAACTCGGTTACTGAATCACTGAAACAAAACCCTAATCGACCAACCCATAAACTGTTCTGCTGAACAGTATATATAAACGACAACTTCGCCACAGGCGAAGTTGTCAATAACTTCGCTGATTCAACAAGTTCGCCATAGCGAACTTGTTGACAACTTCGCGTATTACACAAATAAACATAATCAAAACATAATTACATTACAGACTCGATTACAAATGCTAGACTATGAACTACTGACACACATGTACCAACAGACTCCCCCTTGGCAGTAGCTTCATATCTTGATCTTCAAATCTTGAGTCTTGTAATCTTGCATCTCTACGCATGCGCCCCTTCTCTAACACATACCGACACCACCCGTTGATATTTCCTAGCTTGATCCTTCCAAGCAGGAATGTAGAAGATCTTCTTCTCGTTGAGCACTTTCAGATCAGCCTGCGATAGATTAACAAGATGCATCGGGTCGTAAACCCGAAGTACTTCTTGTTCATCCTCATCTTCCATTACCGCCTCAGCTGTCTCACAATCCACGTACCACCATTTTAGATCTTTGAGCACGTCCTTGGACATGAACTTCATCGGTACTTCTTTAAGGCACCGGATCGGTTTGTATTTCATGACCATCCAAGGTTTTCCATCAACTCTCAGACCTCTATCCTTGTCTTCTACAAGTTTCCCCTTTTGTGGTTTCAGTAGCTCAAACTTTTTCTCTTTAACGCACTCTTTCCACACGATCTTCGCAATGATTCTAGCCATGTTGTCTTCACTTCTGTTTACCAATCCCAATCTGGCTAAATCTTTTACTTCACATTCTGGCAGTGTGTTTAGAGATCTCAACTTTCTCTGGAAGTACTGAATGCCATCGTATCTCTTGATCACGAAGAGCCGCAGCTGCTCGTCGTATAACCAGCAGATAATACCTTTCTTGGCTTCCGCGTATCCCTTAATATTGTAACTTTTTCTGAACATCTTAGGGACCGCCGGCTTCTTCGTCTTTACGAACCAGTGGGCACAACCCTCCTTCCACTTCGGTTGTTCCTCCCACTCAGCATCTTCCTCCACATTCTCATCACCCAAACCTGGTCTCTCAACCTCCGGAATCTCATGTTCCACGGAGTCATCAACAATCTCCCCTTCCTCCAACACGTTTTCAACCATAATCTGCTCTCCAATCCTCTCGATCTCATCAACTGGCAACACATCATCTTCGATCATAAACTCATCATCCTCCTCATCCAACTCTTTCAATGCGTCGATAACATCTTCAACATCAGCATCATCATCACCAGCTACCACGTCGTCACCAGCTGCATTTGTAGACTCCCCCTCAGCTGTGGAAGCCCCAAGAGCCTGAGAGGTTCTTGGCAGCTCACCACCTGCACCTTCCGGTGCATTGGGATCATCGTCATGATCTTCTCTTCGTTTCGTCCTCAACTCATCACCCTTACACGTCTTCTCCCCCTGAGATGCCAAGAATGCCTTGAAGGCATCTATCACCTTTCCGTGTTCAACCAGGAGGGCTGCTTGTAGTCGATTGGATTCCACTAGGCTCTGAATGGTCTTTGTCTGATCAGCAACAATCTGCTCTAGTGATGTAATCCTCTCGGAATCTGAAGTAGGCGTTGGAGTTGGCGGGACATCAGCAGCAGAAGTGACCGCAGGTGGTACACTTGGTAACCCTGCAGTAGTAGTGACGGTCGACTCCACAAATCGAGCAACCACCACCGGTGTAGTAAGCGATTGGGGTGGTAGAGACACAACTGCTGGGGCCGACGTCTCGACAGCAGTAACCTGTGCTGTAGTAGGAATAAGAGACATACCAGACAAGGCAGGTGGAGCAAAACGTACCAGCCTCGAAGATTCTCCAGCTCCGGAACCCGTACCTGTCCGTTCTCTTCGTGAACGTCTGAGCACAATCTGCACCGCCTCCTCTTCATCAATTTCGTCCTCATCCTCGTCTACCGTTCTCGGCCTCTTTCCCGTAATTCTCTCCCGAGACACCATAAGTCGTCTCGCTTCAGCAAACGTTTCGTCTAGATCGGAGTCAGCTACCGAAGTAACTGCTCTAGTAACATCCACAAACTGAGGACCCGAGACATCCATATCAAACACACCATGTACGCCAAAGGCAGCATTAAGATCAACATCTTCAGCAGTAGACACAGCAGTAGATAGAGTAGCTGGCACAGCAGCAGAGGCAACAGTAGATACAACAGGCGCAGCTGATACAGCATGAGGTGCTGCTGCCTGATGTGGTTGCGGGTCTCTGAACTCGTCCCCTCCTGCAGGAACATACTCCGGGTTGATGAGATACCCGAATAATGGAGTATGCCTGGGACGCAGCTCAGGCTTGCTACGAGTGCTCGAGGTGCGGCACTGAGCAAAGATACGTTTCGTCACGCATTCGACGTATCTTATTGGGCGTCTTTGCGGTAGCGACGGAGCGACATGATTCAAAATCATTTGTAAGAAACGAGGATACATAGTGAATCGCTCGCGCGCCACAGCCCTTCGCTGACGATCAATCTCGTAGAAAATTAGCTGACTAAAAGAATATCAACAACTTCGCCCGTAATTTCAAAATCAGCCCCTTACGTTTGAATAATCTAGCACTTAATATTAGAAGTTTCCAAAAAGAGTTAAACAAAAATGATCATGTCCATGTAACCAGTTTTACAATAACACAACTACAAAAATAGAAAAAACTTATAAAAATTTTAACGAAATAAGGGATCAAATTTCAGTCTAGTCAGGGACCACTATGTTTTAGAAAAGATCCTAACAGGAATCATACTAACTATGTGACTGTCACTTGGATCCGTGTTTAGCTGTATTATGACATAGAGAAACAGGTTGTAAGCATGTAAATAACTTAAATGGTTTTCATCGTTTCTGTGATACGGATTAAGGTTCAGTTAAGCTCAAAATGTTAAGTGGGCAACAACTCAGAGATAATGATATCTTCTATCTATTCTCAAAGCGTATTTGGCTATACCCAAGTCACCCCGAATTGACTTCGACCCATAGTGTCTGATTAACTTGTATATTCTCGTTGTCTGCTTCCCGTTCTCTTCTTACTCCAGAATTGAGAAGTCTTGATTGTTACTATGTCTCAAAAGTACTAAAACTATACATATTTTTTTTTTTTTTTTTTTAAACCAAACATTCTTATTGACTTCGGAGTACTAAACTACTGCAAGTCCCGAATCTGGATCACTGCAGTGTCTTGAAATGCTTTCTTCACGGGAATCAGAACACTCACGGGCTCGTGTATGACTGGGTAGTCGCTTTTCTGCCTATCATTCGGAAAGATATGTGTGAAGACATTCAAAACTCTTAAGGAGTTTCCACGTAAATTCGAGTAGTTTAAGTTAGTATCACATACACTTTTACGCACCATAAAAATTACCATGACATACAATGACTGTTCTAAAGCCTTTTAAGCCTAATAACTTCACTAGTTAAGCACACACAATCAGTATATATATCATTTTCCAAGGTTGGATCAATTTTCTGTTAAACACAGCAACGAACTTCTTACGAAGTATTAGACTTGAAAAGTAATTTCATTTCCCCATAAAATTTTGAATTCAATCGCCCCGATCACATCAAAGTCGTCAGGTAAACGGCTATCCTGAAGATCCAATGGATCAACTGGACCGACCACGTACAAGTATGTGTCCTTCTTACTAAGAATGACCGACTAATTTTCAGCAACTGAAAGAACACATGTCATAACTGCCCCGGTCACTTTCAGTCTTCCGGTTAATGGCTATCCTCATTCTCTCAGTCGAAACGAGGACCAAAACATATCCGAGGATATGTCCATCAAACTGAGGTAACCGACTAATTTTAAGCAATAATGACACAAAATTTTTAATAATTTTTTTATTTTTTTATTTATTTATTTATTTTTTTTTTAAATAAACACAAAGGCCTGGTTACTCGGGATTGATCATCCCGTTCAGCTCAATTAGGTTTTGAAATCTGGATTTATCAAACGCTTTTGTGAACAAGTCAGCAAAATTTTCAAGTGTATCAACTTTTTCGATCTTGATCAGTTTCTTCTCAGCACAATCCCGTATGAAGTGATGACGAATGTCAATATGCTTAGTTTTACTGTGCTTCACGGGATTGTTAATTACTGAGATGGCGGCAGTGTTATCAATTAAAATAGGAGTGAGTAAGAAATTCAGACCATAGTCGCGTAATTGTTGCTGAATCCACAAAACCTGAGAGCAGCAGTTGGATGCTGCCATGTATTCAGCTTCGCATGTTGAAATTGCAACTGATGTCTGTTTCTTGCACTGCCAGGAAACTAATCTTCCTCCAAGAAACTGACAGCCTCCATTTGTTGACTTCCGACTCTGATTGCATCCCCCATAATCAGAATCTGTATATGCTACCAGTTCAACATCTCCTCCCTTCGGGTACCACAATCCCAGCTTCGGCTTGCCCTTGAGATACCGTAGTATCCTCTTTGCACCTTTCAAATGAGATTCTTTCGGATTTGCCTGAAAACGTGCACAAAGACAAACAGCAAACATTATATCAGGCCTAGAAGCAGTTAAATACATTAATGAACCTATTATTGCCCGATACAGAGTTGGGTCCACATCTGCGTCACCATCTGATTCAGCACCCAATTTGTGATTGACGCAGATTGGAGTGTCATATGGAGAACTGTCCTCCATCTTGAATCTCTTGAGCACATCATGAACGTACTTCGTCTGATGAATGAACATCCCGTCCTTCTTCTGATCAACCTGCAATCCTAGAAAGAAAGTTAGTTCACCCATAGCACTCATCTCGAATCGTTTCTTCATGACAGCTTCAAAATCCTGACACATGGATACTCTTGATGCAGCAAAAATGATATCATCCACGTAGACTTGAACCAGTAGGAAGTCACATCCTTCTCTCTTCACAAACAACGTACTGTCAATCAATCCCCTTTCAAAACCATTTTCCAGCAAGTAGTCCGATAACGTTGAATACCAGGCACGAGGTGCCTGATGTAACCCATATAACGCCTTGCTCAACCTGTATACGTGATCAGGAAAGTCTGGGTCAGGAAAACCCGGAGGTTGCTCAACATACACAACCTCATCAACTTTCCCATTTAGAAATGCGCTCTTCACATCCAACTGAAATACCTTCATCTTTTTAAATGCAGCAAACGCCAAAAACAATCGAATCGCTTCTAACCGGGCAACCGGAGCAAACACCTCATTGTAATCAATACCCTCTTGCTGATTAAAACCTTTAACAACCAGCCTCGCCTTATTTCGTACAATAATTCCCTTATCATCTCTCTTACACTTGAACACCCATTTTGTGCCAATAGCATGCACATTTCTTGGTTTTTCAACCAAGGTCCAAACTTCCATTTTCTCGAACTGAGCCAACTCTTCTTGCATGGCCTCGACCCACGAGCTGTCCTTTAAAGCCATTTGATAATTCTTTGGTTCAATTTGGCTTATAAAGCAGGAGTACAAACATTCATTCATTATACCCGTTTCTTTTATGCTTGTATAAACACAGGTGTGCTCATTCAAGCTACTTCTGGTTTGTACACTGGAGGACACATCACCTATAACATTCTCCAATGGGTGATCTTTGTGAATTCTCGTGGTCGGAACAGTACCGACATGTAAATTGTCTTCCAAGTTTGAAGAGATCTCATCTATGGTTGTTTCTGGCTGAGAGTGAAAAGGATTAATAAATTCATCTTCAGTTGAGGCCGCAGGGGTATCGATAGGGTTTGATGTGGAAGGTTGAGATTTCTCAAACATCTGATGTTGCAATAGATTCTCTTCCTCATCAAGTATCATCTTCGTCACAGCTCTTTCGTCTTCTTCAGAAATTTCCAAATCAGGTAAGTTAAACGACTTAAAAAGTTTAACATAGTCGAAAAGCTCAGCAGGTCCATTGCTTGGTTTTGGCGGTTGGTAACTAGTAATGTCGGTGTTAAAAACCACCTCCACCTTGCAAGTTGACGTATTGAAGACCCGTCTGTTGGGAGTCCCAACAACATAACCGACTAGGATTCCCTCATCGGCTACTTCACCAAATTTCGAATTAGTCTTCAAAATCGAACAAGGAGACCCAAATGGTTCAAGACCGCACAGGTTGGGCTTCCTTCCGTGCATAAGCTCGTAACAAGTTTTTCCAAGTTTCTTAACTGTTAACACCCTATTCAGAACATAGCAGGCTGTAGCAACTGCTTCAGCCCAGAACATCACTGGAAGCTTCGAGTCTGCCAGCATAGTTCTGGCTCCTTCAATTAACGTTCGGTTCTTCCTTTCAGCCACTCCATTCTGTTGTGGAGTATACGGAGCGCTGTATTGATGTTCAATTCCCTTCTGAAGACAGAAAATTTCCATTTCAAAGTTCTTGAACTCTGTCCCATTGTCACTTCTGATGAATTTAACTGATTTACTCATGACGTTCTCAACTTTTGTAATTAGATTCTTCACCATTTGAGCCGTCTCATCTTTCGTTTTCAGAAAATATACCCACGAATATCGCGAGTAGTCATCAGTGATCACCAAGCAGTAAGAGGTACCTCCTAGACTTTGTACATTCACAGGACCGAAGAGATCCATATGAAGTAGTTCTAGAGTACCGGCAATTGAGTTAATCTTCTTGGTGAGATGGGATTTCTTGTGTTGCTTTCCCTTCTTGCATGCTATACATTTGTCTTCAAAGTTAAAACTTTTTAAGGGAACGCCCGTCACAAGCCCATTCTTGACAATGAAGTTCATCTTCCGAAGATGAATATGTCCCATTCTCCTGTGCCATAATTCTGATTCTGATTCGCTTGCTTTTGCAATTAAACAGGATTCTCCAGTGGCCATTTCAGTAGACCTCATATCCATTACATATGTATTCGTTTCACGTGGAGCTTTCATTACTATCCATTCGTCTGGTATTTGAAAACCAGGCTTCAATACAATCGCTTCATTCTTCGTGAAATGGACAGTGTAATCTTTATCACAAATCTGCGACACACTCAGCAGATTGTGCTTTAATTCCTCCACAAAGTTTACATTCTCAAGTGTCATTCTCCCATTCGACACAGTTCCTCTACCAGTAATCCTACCACCGCTCTCACCAGCAAAACTAACTCTTGCTCCCTGAACAGGTTTTAAATCTTGCAACAAGTGTTTGTTGCCTGTCATGTGCCGGGAACAGCCGCTATCTACAATCCAAAGATTGTTGGCAGCCCTGTTCAACTGTTCATGCACAATAAAACAAAGAGTTAGAATCTTGGGACCCAAGACCAATTGGTCTTGGATCGATACGTCCCGTACCCTGGCTTTCTCAAGTTAGCATCAGGATAATTTCTGTAAGTCCTGTTAGGGAATCTCCTTGCAGATTGAGGGTAAAGCCTACCAAACCTTTGAGAATTGAAAGTGTTATATCTGGATGTTTGGTTGTAAAACTGAGGTTGGTTTTTATGAAAACATGAATTCGTTACATTTTGGCATTTTTTAAAGTTTTCATTTTTAGCAGTATCAAAATGACGCTTATACTCAGTTTTGTTTGACTTCACACCTCTGAATCTCGGCTCCAGAGGGCAATCTGCAACTAAATGCCCTAATTTGTTACATCTAAAGCAACATCGACGCTCCATTTTCTTGTCAAATGTTGGTTTGGATGTAGAGGCAGTGTTACCAGCCGTTCGTCTCACATAAGGTGGGACGTACGGATTGAGTGGAGAACTCTTTTTAGAAACTTTATTTTTATCTCCATCGGTGGGTAACCCTACCTTCTCTTTTGTCTGATCAGATTCGGACAACTTATCCGAATCCGATGAGACTGGACTCGAAACAGAAATATTCACATTAGAAACTTTCGAACTTGTTTCTCCACAGCTAACACTTGGTTTTACACTTGTAATCTTGATTGGAGTTGTCTGAGGAACTTCGAAATCAACAGATTTCTGAACACTCAGATTATAAGTATAGTTGTGGTTAAAGGGTGGTGGAACTTCATTATATCCGATTCCTCCCCTCTTTGCAGAGGTACCTGGATCACTCACGAGGTGATCAAGGATGGCCGAGGAATTCCGGAACTGCTCAAGTTTGCGGTTCAGTTCCACCACCTTCACCTGGTGGTCAGCAATCTGTTTATCTCGATCAGCAATCAATTTTGTTTTTTCCTCTAAAACTTCATAACTAAGATCAATTATTTCAATTTTCTCAGCAAGTTTAATTTTTAAGCTTTGAACGTCTTTTTCACAAGCTTTTATTTTAATTTTATAACTCGTTTCTCTTGCTTTTGTAAAATGGTGATCTTCTTTAATAGTTTTAAAGTCAGCATCTAACCGGACATACTGATCAGTTATCGTTTTAAGTTGCTCAGACAAATTCTCACAACTAGTACAAATATTCTTAGTACTTACCTCGGAGCGATTATCCTTGTCATCTGCCATGAAAGCTGTTTCTTCTTCAGTAGCTTTCTCAATTCCATCAACCTTCTCACATTCTTTAACTTCAGTCTCAGCCATGTTCGCTTGCTCACCAGAACCACTTGAATGCGAGTTCCAGTTGTACTCACCTGCTTCTCTGGTCAACATGGCGTTAATCTCTCTGTTAACTCCAGAGTGTTGTGTAGGCCGACCTTGTCCTCGTTCAACCCTCTCATTTCTGCATTCCTTGGCAAAGTGCCCGTACTGTTGACAATTATAGCACCTTACATTGGATTTGTCGAACCCAGGCCTACCACCAACAAACTTTCTCCCAGTTTTGTTCATAAACCGTTTTACACGCCTCACAATCATTGTCATTTGCCATTGCAAATCCATCTCCTCCAGATCATCAGCATCGATCTGGTCGTAATCCTCATCAAGAGCAGCAGGGTCCACAATTTTCCCCTGGATGTAGTTTTCATAGGAAGCAATAAATGATGCATAGACTGCAAACTGCTCTTCAGCAGATTTTACACTCATAGGCATCTTGGAATAATTATTGCTTGAGGCATTTGCAGAAAAACCACTTGAGGATGCTTGAGGCTTTGAAGTACTTGATCCTCCAGCAACGAAACAGACATCACCATTCGAGTTTACAGAAACGTTTCCTTCATGAGAAGAGTCAGAACCTGACTCCCCTTTTGAGTAATAAGCAGCAGATTCAGGCCTCGAACTTGAGCCTGAGTTAACCTTTGCACCATACATAACAGGGTCTTGTATCTGATCTGTTGGTGTTTCTTTTCGAACCATATTAAGCTCATAAGTTCTGAGCTTGTTTACTGCCGTTTCAAGATCACAATTTGGAAAGTCTCTGTCTTCCCTCATAAGAACGGTGTACATTTCCCACTTCGGTGGGAGAGCATCGAGAAGCTTTTCAACGATATCTTCTTCTCGGTAAGCAATTGAATAATTGCTAAGCTCTGTCATTAGATGATAGTATCTGGTGATAATATCATCCAGTGATTCATTCTTCAAAAATTTGAAGACGGAGAACTGGGTTTTTAAGAGTTTGATCTTTGATGCACGGATACCCACATTCCCCTCGAATCTATTTTCAAGAGCATCCCAAAGCTCTCTCGCAGAAGTGTACTTTCGGAACGTATGGAGAACCTCTTGAGGAAGTGCCATTGTTATCGCAGCATGGGCCTTGCTTTCGGCCTCGTACATTTTCTTTTCTTCCTCCTCCATTTTGCTGTACTTCTTAACCACATCGCGACCTTCGTATTGCGCAGTTGGAGGGCTATATCCATCCTGGATGCACACCCACATTTTGGCATCCTGGTATTTGATGTATTGGATGAATCTGTCCTTCCATGCCACGAAGTCAGTTCCTTTCATCAGCCTCGGGGCCTTAGTGGCAGACCCCGCTTCTACTTCCATCTTGACCAAATCGGAGATGTTAATTGACGACATCCTTGCGAAAACCTGAAAAACCTGAAAATACAAAAAAAATATTAAAACAGCTCAGTAGGCGAAGTTAAGAATAACTTCGCTTGAAAGTTAACTTCGCTGAAAAGAGAACTTCGCTGAGTTCTTAAATTCGCTAGACTTGGCGAAGTTAAAAATAACTTCGCTTAGAATGAGCGAACTTAGGAGGTAAGCGAACTTGGGTGGAAAGAGAAATTGTGGATAACTTCGCTAAGGCGAACTTATGAGGTAAGCGAAGTTGTGGTTAACTTCGCTAAACCTTATATCTTCGCCGAAACCCTAATTCCAGTGACGGCAACTTCGCCTGAAGAATGGTAACTTCGCCCGAAGAACGGTAACTTCGCCCGATGAACAAGGAAACTGTTCAGATCTGTTTTCGTCAATCCAGCAGTTTCCGATCAATGCAATGGCTTGAAAATGACTGTCAAGCACGAGCAAAACACAATCCCAACAAAAACACGTCCCGCGAATAGGTCAAACGAGACGTTTTCTACACCCGCGTGAAATCCCGAACCTCACAATCGAGCTGATGGCTCTGATACCAATTGTAGGTTCCTGGACGGATCGTACACGGGATGTCTCTAACAAAGCAGGTGCGGAATCCCTGCTTAGATAGATACGAGTGTAGAGTATGTAGAGATCGAACACACAAGCAATAAACCAACCACGTTATATTGATAACAAACACGTGACCCGAGGTCACTGTTACAGACTATGACACGTAACTCGGTTACTGAATCACTGAAACAAAACCCTAATCGACCAACCCATAAACTGTTCTGCTGAACAGTATATATAAACGAAGGCGAAGTTGTCAATAACTTCGCTGATTCAACAAGTTCGCCATAGCGAACTTGTTGACAACTTCGCGTATTACACAAATAAACATAATCAAAACATAATTACATTACAGACTCGATTACAAATGCTAGACTATGAACTACTGACACACATGTACCAACATCAATCTTTGCGGGATCAGCATGCATACCTTTGTCGTTAACGATATGGCCCAAAAATTGAACTTCTTTAAGCCAAAACTCACACTTCGAAAACTTAGCATACAGTTGTTCCTTCCGTTTAAGGTCAAGGATAGTGTGTAAATGCTCTTTGTGATCGTTTTCGGATTTTGAGTAGATCAAAATATCATCGATGAAAACAATTACAAATTTGTCCAAGTAGGGTTTACACACATGGTTCATAAGGTCCATGAAAACCGCGGGTGCGTTGGTTAGCCCAAAAGGCATAACACAAAATTCGTAATGCTCATATCGAGTACGGAATGCGGTCTTGGGAATGTCATCCTCATTAACAAGAAGTTGATGATAACCCGAATGGAGATCGATCTTCGAGAAGCATGCGGCTCCTTGAAGTTGATCGAAAAGATCATCGATACGAGGGAGCGGGTAACGGTTCTTGACTGTGAGCTTGTTGAGTTCGCGATAATCGATGCACATGTGAAACGAACCATCCTTGTCCTTCCCATATCCCCAATCACCATCGATGACCAAACCTGTAACTGCAAATGATGACTAAAACAATCATTCAGTAACTTCAATAAAATCAAATCAACTTACCAAACTCATGAACCGAATGCATCTAATATTTTAACATCACCGCAAATCCTTCAACCATACTGCTTATGGAAACACTTGGGTTAGACTTCTTTACCTTTTAAAGAAGTCCGCTTGAAAACGGAAGGGGAAAAGAAGAGATTGATGGCGGCGAGAAAGTGAAAAATTTGATGGTTATACTTTAAGAAGATTTTGGAAGATATTGGAAGATGCAAATTTCAAGAATGATTAATAGAGTGTAATGAGTGGCTTTTAAACTTCCAAGACGCCTCCATCTGTGCCGAGAACACTTATGACCGAGAACATGTATAGGCCGAGAACATTTATCATGAGTCGAGAACTCACCACAGTGAATCTTTATGGGCCAATCATGATCTGGCCGAGAACAAGGAAGTGCGTTGGGCCTAGAGAGAACCCCTGGGCTAATCCAACCAGGCCGAGAACCAATACATCCGTTGGGCCAAAGGACTGGCCTACTCATTTTGGGAAATAATCCCGATTAAAAATTGATTTCTTAAAGATATTAGTTTCAACACGAGTAAATCTGAGGTAAATAAAATAAATTAAAATTAAAATAAAAAACTAAACTAAAACAAAAATAATTTACCTATCCAGCCTTTAGAAAAATTAACATATATTGGATCAAATTTCAGCTGTTTGAAAACAAGCAAACCCTTTTTAGAAAAGATCCGAACATGAAATTATATTGATTAAGATACTTTCACAATGATCCATTTTCAGCATTATTTTGACATAGTGAAAAGGTTGATAACAGGTATTTAGAAACTTAGTATGATTTTTATTGCGCCAGTGATATGATTATATTCAATTAGGCATAAAGCTAATATGGACATCACTCATGGACCCATGATGCCCCTTATCTCTTCTCTAAGCGTATTTGGCTTTCCCCAGATCACCCCAAATTTGACTCCAACCCCTTAGTACTTGATCAAAGAATTTTTCTATATACAAAATAAAATTTTCTTTTTGGCTTTAAGGTTGAACGTTGGACTTACATACCGTAAGGACTTACAAGCCTTACATTCAGGGTGTTTAGGACTTACTTTTATGCCCCACCCCTGTAGTTCCTTGGAGCCCCTTTAAGCCTTTCTACAAAAAAAAATTAAATGACACAAGCTAAAACATTTATTATTATTATTATATATACATTTTTTTTAAACACTTTTGGCGATCAAGACACTAACAGGCTCGTGTATGACTGGGTAATCACTTTTCTGCCTATCATTTGGAGAGATGTATCTAGAGACATGCACGCATCTTCAAAATGACTCTCCACAAAAGTTTAGTAGATTTAGTTTATATCACTTCAAACTTTTACTTATCATAAAAAGCTACCATACACATCAATGACTTATCAAAAGACTTTTTAGCTTAATAACTTAACACGTTAGGCACACAAAATCAATTTATCTATCATTTATCAAAGGTTGGATCAATTTTAGTTTGAAAATATTTTAAGCTTCTAATAAGCTTTAGCTGAATAGTATTATCACTTCCCAAATGGTAACCATGAAGACACTCTTAAATTCAATCACCCCAGTTACCTTCAGTTTTCAGGTGAATGACTATCCTATGTGTCTAAAGGTAGACGATAGGACCAAACACATAATAAAATGTGTCCCTCAAACTTAGGCGGCCGACATAATTTTCAGTGAAAGACTTAAACCGATAGTTGAACAAAAATAATTGTTTTATATATGTTCAGTCGCCCCAGTCACTTTCAGTCCTAAGGTTAATGGCTATCCCGTGAGTCATGAATTGATGACGGGACTAAACATATGAAATATGTCCGTTGAACTTGAGTAACCGGCATGATTTTAAGCAACAAAACAAAACATTTTGTTTTTTTTTGTTTTTTTTAATATAAGCGCACACACACACATACATACACTCTTTTTGTATTTTTCTTTTTATCCCCCTAAGTTTGTACAGAAATTATGACAAGAAAAAATTTATGTACACAATTTAAACCTCAAAAATACTCAGTATTCAAAACATAACATCTTAAGAAACTCTACAAGCACATTGAATCTGGCTGTTCCGACCGGTTTCGTAAATAGGTCCGCCACATTATTATTAGTGTGGACCTGCTCAAGCTGGATTAGCTTCCGGTCGTAACAGTCAGGGATAAAATGAATTTTGATATCGATGTGCTTGGTTTTAGAATGTTGGACCGGGTTTTTCACAATGGCAATCGCAGCATCATTATCACAAAAAATAGGAGTGTCAAGAAATTCCAAACCGTAGTCCAGTAATTGATGTTGCATCCATATGACCTGAGAACAACAAGCAGAAGAAGCAACATATTCAGCCTTAGTAGTGCTTGTGGACACCATTTGTTGTTTCTTGCATTGCCACGAAATGAGCCGATCCCCCAAAAATTGACATCCAGCAGACGTCAATTTCCTGTTAATATCATCACCTCTATAATTTCTGTCAGCAAAGTCATACAAATCAAATTCTGAATTCTTGGGATACCAAAGACCAAGCTTCGGTTGCCCTTTCAGATATCTAAAACTTCGTTTGATAGCAATAAAATGAGAGATTTTAGGATTAGCCTGGAAACGAGCACACTGACAGACTGCAAACATGATGTCAGGACGACTGGCAGTAAGATACATCAGAGACCCGATCATCGATCGATAGTACGTTTGATCTACGGGTTTCCTATCAGGATCTGAAGAAAGAAGAGGTCTTTCAGCCATAGGAGTCGCCGCACTTTTGGAGTCTTGAAACTCGAATTTTGCCAACATATCCTCGACGTATTTCCCTTGATGTAGCAGAATGCCTGTTGAGCTTTGACGAACTTGCAGACCCAGAAACATTGTCATCTCCCCCAACGAGCTCATTTCAAACCTTTTCTTCATCACTTCTTCAAACTCAGAACATAGAGCAGTGCTGGTAGAACCGAAGATGATATCCACATAAATCTAAACCAGGATCAGATCCTTTCTAACAGTCTTTATAAACAGCGTCTGATCAATATTTCCACGCTTATACCCGTGCTCCAACAGATGAGCAGTCAACGACGCATACCATGCTCGAGGAGCATGATGGAGGCTGTAGAGAGCCTTATCCAACTTATAGACATACGACGGATTCTTGGAGTCCACAAAACCCGGTGGCTGATCCACATAAATTTCTTCCTTTACCTCACCATATAAAAACGTTGTCTTGACATCCATCTGATAGACTGTGAAACCCATATACGATGCATATGCCAAGAAAATCCGAATGGCCTCAAGACGAGCCACTAGAGCATACACCTCAGTATAGTCCAAACCCTTAACTTGACGAAAACCACGAACCACAAGCCTTACCTTGTTTCTAAATAACACCCGAGTCATCCTGCTTATTACAAAAAACCCATCTCGTATCCAGTGACTTCTTTCCCGCGGGTAGTTCAACCAACCTCCTGACCTTGAGTTTCTCAAATTGATTGAGTTCCTCATGCATGGCGTTAACCCAGCTTGGTTCTTGCAAAGCCATGTCAACTGTCTTAGGCTCAATTTGTGAAATGAAGCAAGAATAGAAGCAGTTGTTTATTGTTCCAGTCTGACTTCTTGTTGAGACACCAGCCTCAAGGGGACCAATAATACTATCAATGGGGTGATCTCATTGAATTCTTGATGGAATGAAGTGATTAGGAACAGAATAGTTTGCTGGTAAATTGGTTGGACCTTTGAGGGCTTCAATGACAGGGTTCCTCCATCCCGGTGCTGCAGTACTATATGAGTACGAGGTGCTGGCAACATATTCGTTTGGAATGGCATCAGGGAATAGAGTGCTACCGAATATCTGACGAATAACGTTCTCCCCCTCAACTAGTGACATTACTGCTGGAGTAGGTTCTTATGTCGATACAGTGTCAGTGACAGTCTCTTCCAGATCTTCAGATGACGGCTGAGTGGTGTCTCAGGGTTCAGACGGGTCCACACTCAGCATAGGAAACTCTTGAGTATTAGTAGAAAGATCTTCTTCATCATCGAAAACAGCAGTAGTTCCTCCTCCTGAAATATTAGAATCAATCACAAGAACCAGACTGAATGGCTTGAGCAGAGTGTCGTAGTCAAACAGCCAGTTAGGCCCCACATGAGCATCTGTCTCATTTTCTTCCAACCAGCGCACATCATATGACTCTACAATCTGTTTCGATGCCTTGTTGTAGACTCTGTAGGCAGTTCGACCAGCATAACCAATGAAATAACAATCATCTGCCTTGGCTTCGAATTTAGAAGTCGACTCAAGATTCAACAAGGTGCACGGACACCCGAAGGCTCGAAAGTGTGCGACTGTGGGTTTGCGACCATAAACAATCTCGTACGGAGTTTTCATCTGAGATTTGTTGATCAACACCCTGTTTTGAACGTAACAGGCTGTGTTGATCGCTTCAGCCCAGAAGAATAGTGGTAAATTTGAATCACATAACATCGTTCTTGTAGCTTCAATCAAAGTACGGTTTATTCTTTCAGAAACACCGTTCTGTTGCGGGGTACGAGCTGAGCTGTACTGACGAGAAATTCCCTTTTCGGCACAAAAGTGATTCAGTGTAGAGTTCTTGAACTCCGTGCCATTGTCACAACGAATTCCCTTAAGCTTCAAGTTCAACTGATTTTCCATGAGCACCACGAACTTCTTGATCAAGTTAGCTGTTTCACCTTTATTTGATAAGAAAAATACCCAAGTGAAACAGGAGTAGTTGATATCACGTTTATTATACATTAATCCTGTGTAAATTTTATTTATTATTTTATTAGTTTTGTTCGTTTTCTCGTAAGATTTGTATACTACTTTCTTAGATTTATGTTTTAGGGGTTTCGGTTTTAATTCTAGTGAAAAGAGGGCGAAAAACGAGCAAAAACAAGTCGAACCGGAGAACCGACGCATCAGGAAACAAACCGGACTATAACACCCCGGCTAAAACGGAATACGCCCGGGTGTGACGTACAGATCACTCATAAGCTCGTAACGCTATTAAAGCGACAATAATTATATTTAATTCATTTCAATGCATCACAAATACACAATCAAATATTAATACAATAAACTTTGAATTTTCATTTCTTTTAACCTAATGGTCCAACTATTCTATTATTCGATCCTTAAACTTCAACCTGCAGCACGTTGAAAATAATATATTTTGTCAACAATAATGTTGGTGAGAATTCATATAGTTTTTGCAATATATAATACGAAAAGTGTAAAATTCACAAGTCAAGATGTATTGTCTAAATCATAAAGCAAAGAAAAGTAAATACATGATATTCCCGTTCGCTTGATAGAAGTTAAATATACTAAGGAACCCCCGTTCGCCGCGCTACTTGGAGTATAGAATAATGATACCGCCATTTAGAAATGGACGACACAGGTACGCCCCGTCGGACCCTCCCTCTATGAGTATGTGTATGAATCTCCACCAATAAAACAATAAACAACTAGCACATAACCACATAGTTTGCAAGCAATATGATTTAAAACAAATACATACAAGACACGCATGTGAATTTTGTTTTGCAACATGACACAATGAAATCAAAGTTTGGAACGTGCTACACCCCAAAACGTTAAAAGATGAAAAATGGGTTTATGAAAACTCACCTGGAATAAGGGAAAGCGTCAACGGGTGGACGGTTTAAACAAGCTAAATAGTTTCACGACGAGTCCCGATGATTTACCCTAAAAAAAGAAATATCTAATCGAAATGAACGAACTAGACACGATAGAATGGGTTTATAACGGGTTCGGGGTGGTTAAAGTGTTAAATATAATTTATGAAGCTGAACTAAAAGCGTAAACAATTTAAATATTATTATAACATATATTTTATCAATTTAAGGCATTTTGTATTATAATATTACTTTAATCTTTACCGGAATTTTAAAGATCTATATATTATTTAATATTATAACTTTAGCGTGATAATACAATGTACGGATTTTAAATGAGAAAATTTTTAACTCGGACAAATAATTGTGCTAATGAATTAAAACTAACAAAATTTTAACTCAAAAATATTTAGGTTAACAAATTTAAAGTTACCAAACTAATATTTGCGGATTGACGATTCACGAGATAATTAATTGAAACGGATTAAATTTAACAAAGTAAAAAGCTTAATGAAATAATCTAACGTAACGGAAATTATAACTTTAATTTAACGATTTAAAATAGCGGGAATGTAATTTTGCTTTAATAGTTTAACAAAATATGGAAGTTGGGTTTTAGATGGAAACGATAAATTATGGTTTATAAAATTTTATTTAGTAAAATAATAATAATAATAATTTTAATTTGTTTATTTTTGATTTTTACATAATTTATTTTGATTTAAGTAGAAAAGGTTTAATGAAAATAAAGTAACAAAAAGAGATGCCATGATTCGAGTTAGAACCCGGGTCCTATAGGTTACAGGCAGCTGAGCTAACCATTGGAGTAGTCTAGATATTTGATTTTATTCAAGAAACAAATATAAAACAACAAGTTTATGTTCATCTTCTACAATAAAATCCTAACAATTCAATACTCATAATCCGTTCCTTGTTTGTGTAATTAAGGTTGGGGGTTTCAATTGCCAAAGGAAAGCGAACAAAAACCATATAAAATTTACCCGAAAAGGTGATGATTTGATGGAGAATGAGAGCTCGCCGGAAATTTAACTTTGATGAACAAATAAACGATTACAGAGAGTGTTTAAGTTATTTTGATGTTTGGTACGAGTTTAGCTTGATTTATAAGATCTATTTATAGTGCCAATTGATACGTAACAAACTAAATGCTCGTTATTGCTGTTTAAACATATTCCGGCAGTTATCGGAATTTACGGATCAATTAACTCAACTCTTTGAATGTTTAAACATGTTATGGACGAGGGTTAAGGGTCAATGTTAAGGTCTAATTCCGTTACTATATTTAATTTGGTCAAAACACGAAAATTATGGCTGAATGGGAGTCGCCGTCGCCGCAATTAATTGCCGGTCGGATAAACGTAAAAAAAAAGGAACGGGGAAGGGAACTGGGTGGTGTTTTGTTATTTATTATTATATTTTAAATACTAAATTACAAGTACGGCCCCTAAACTTTCATAATTATTAAAATCTTAATCAAACTTAATTTTCACAACAAACCTTAAACTTTGTATTGTTTTATAAATGTTATATACTTGGATATCTTTCGAATTAAACCCAGATAGTTTGCCATTTGTTTATCTTTAATTCCCGAAGTTTTGTGAAGTGATCAAATGAAAAAGAAAACGAATGATAAACATAAACCCTCGAGAATGTTATATTAACGGTGAACGTTAAACGCTAAAACAATGAAACGACGAAACGGGTTGGTTTAATGAATACGAATAAGTATACGAATAAGAATGACGAATGTCCTATGAAACGAAACTTGAGATTAATTATTAGCATTATATATACATATATATATATATATATATATATATATATATATATATAACCAAAAATTTTAAAATGGGTCGGGTTTTCGGGTCTGAAAAGTAACGAGTGTTACAGGATTCACAACTTTTAGAAATTTCGTCCCGAAATTATAATAAAAATAAAATTTCATAAGAAACCCACTAATACAAGGAGTTGTTAAAAAGTTTTACCAATATTTTATATGCATAATTAAATAAAAATAATAACATCAATCTTTGAATGACTCGAAAGACGCCACAAATCGGAAATATGATAAGAATAATTATCATACTGCATGCCCTTGTCATACTACATTTGTCTTGTTTTTCAAAATCACACTAGGTTTCGAGTTATTGCACACAGTGTACTTATTATGTCTTCCATGCTAGGACTTGGATAATTACGTGTCGACCAATAATTACCTTTATCGTCGGATGGTCCACATAATCCGTCCCATTGTGTGGGTTTCAAGATAAAATAAATTCTTATATGAAGACTTTTAAAAAACAACAAACTATAAGGATTATTAAAAATAAAAAAAGTATATAAACAAGTCCTTGAGGTCATATATCAAGATAAATAATGTAACTTCAGGGTTAACAATAACCAACGAAATAGTTGAATACATTTAAATAACGAAATTCTAGAACTAAAGAATATCCAAATAGAAGGTTGAAAGATGAAATAAATTAACAGAGTATTAAATTCAAAAGAAAACCTTTGATATTAAGGATACTAGAGTAAATAAAAAAATAATCATCATAAGTTAAGGGTACATGAAACATTGGGGTCATGAAAGAATGAAATTCGTGAAAACATATGATAGCCACAAGAAACTATCATAGAAAGTAAAAAAAAAATAACGCAAGGATGTTAGCTTTATTAATCTCGGGGCAGTTTAACCGTCACGGGGAGGGGTTTATGTTTGAGACGCCCGCGTTAAATTATTGAAATAAAATGTGTACATGAGGCTCCTATTAGATAGCTATGTCTTACATAGCCCCAGTTTGAAAGTAAACCGGTCATAGGCAGCCAAAAGTGTGATTACGGTTTCTATTAGATAACCATGAGCATGGTCCCGGTTCCCGCTAACGCTTACGTTTGGGGTTGACCGGTCATAGACCGCCAAAAAGAGTGATTACGGTTTCTATTAGATAACCATGAACATAACCATGAACATGGTCCCGGTTCCTGCTAACGCTTGCGTTTGGGGTTAACCGGTCATAGGCCGTTAGATTGAATTAATTCAAGAGTTAACTAAATCTTATTCTATAGATAATGTATGGAATGTGTGTCGTGCTTTGTGAGAATAGTAAATTAGATCAATCAAATGCAATCATAAATTCACCAATACCATTGAAAATTTAGTGTACATGGAGAAATTATTCAAATGGAAAGAACAAAGAAAAAAAAATTACAAATGCAAAAAGAAAAAGAAAGTTGTCCGCAGCGTTTGTCTTCTCGAGGGTGGGTGTGTCATTGGGTAAAAGGGCTAGTGTGGGCTGGTGCCATGATTTCTTAGCTGAAAATCATTGGCAGTGATGTGTACGCGTCCTTGCGTACCTTGGATAGTTTGGCCTACTTGGGTTTGATCGGTTTGGTTTAATTGGGTTTGAATAGCTTGGATGGGTTGGGCTTGCATTGGTTGTGCTTGATTGGCTTGTGCTTGATTGACTTGGCCTTGTGGTCGGAAGGTTTGGGCTTGATATAGTTGTAGTTAATTGGTTTGGTTTGGGTGGGTTTGGATTTGATAAACGAGTTTTGGACATACGTTGCATAGATGATTTGGGCTACCACAATGATAGCAGGCTCGTAGGATTGGGAGAGTGGAGGCAGGTGGTTGGGCATGCGATTGTTGGAGTGGTTGAATAACGGGTTGTGGGATGAAGGGGTGGTGTTGAGTATGCATTGATGCTCGACATGTGTTGATGTGGTGACTGAAACGATCACAGTTGGAACATCTTCGGCATTGAGCGCTAGTGGGGTGGTGGAATTTACACGTGTCACACAAAGGGTGTGTTCCCGTGTAAGGCTTTTTGTTAGATTGAGTTTGGGTTAGGTTTGTGTTGTTTATGACATAGTTTTTGCGTTTTTTGTTGTGGTTGGTGTAGGCGGGTTTGGATGACTCAGGCTTCGTTTCTTTTGGTTCGGATGGTGATTTCTCGATGTTTTTCTTCAAACCCTTCGTTGTCAGAGTCCCGGCTTTAACATGATTATCAGTGAGGGTTGCAGCAAGGTTAATTGCGTCACGGAGTTCTTTAGGAGAGCTACTGAAGACACTGTCTTGGATTTCTCTTGGTAGTCCTCTTATGTACTTGTCGATGGCACGCGAAGTAGGGGTAACAAGGTGTGGCACCAACACGCTAAGTTCATTGAAACGGGTGGTGTAAGCAGTGTGCTCACCCCCTTCCTGTTTGAGGTTCCAGAATTCTGCCTCTAAGTTCATGAGTTCGTTTGGAGGACAAAACTGTCAGGTCATCAAGTCTTTCAGTTCGTCCCACGGCAAGGCCATGGCAGCTTCAGCACAGCGGGTCGACTTTTCCTTGACCCACCATGTAAGAGCACCTTTCTCGAAAACACCTGTAGCGAATCGGGTTCGCTTATCATCAGGACACTCAATTTGGAGGAACACGCTCTCCATTTTTTCGTACCACTGAAGTAGGGTAGTGTCACCTTGAGTTCCGTGAGATTTGGTAGGTTTAGCATCGGTAAAGTTCTTATTGGTCACAACAGTAGCTGAAGGCGGGGGAGGAGCAGGGTTAATGTTAGCATGATGTTCTGGTGCACCTGGGTCATGATATTAGGGAGAACCGCTGTCAGGTGCTTAGTGATCTGGGAGGTTATCTTGCGGCTAGAGGTTCCAGATGATCGACGCTTAAGGTTACGGGAAGCCATTCTGCGAACAAGGATAACGGAAATCGTGAGACTCGGAGTAGTGCATGATATATATAAAGAAATCTTTGTTAAAGTTTGTTAAAATATGAAAACCGTAAATATAATAAGTGTTGTGAGGAACTTAGAGTTTTCATGAACCACCATGGACTCTTATGTTCCAACACAAAAATCAAAATTTCGAGAATAAATGGAACCAAAATCTGGGTATTCGTGTATCACCACGACTTGACAGACTTTCGGTTAAAACACATTGTAAAACATAGAGGGTCGGAGTCACACGTTGCATGAACCACCATGACTTGTGTGACATCCTTCGGGATGTAACTATATCCTTATCACAAAGAGGACATGATCACGGAGGAAAACATAAAGTGGTGACTCGTATGGCGTTTGGTGTGGTACGTTTTGGCCTAATAAGTTTCATGCCCTTCCCGAACTCTCCAGGTAAGCAACCGGGCCCAGCGTCTGATTGGATATATGCGCTTTGCTTATCCTTAAGTTTCATGAACCTTGGTGTCAAGAGTTCGAGAAACAAGCACGTCCCCCTTCCAGTTACTACATATACCCACCACGACGAGTCATCTTTATGCAGAGGAATTATCGGAACACCACAGTAAAAAAATTTATTTGAAAGTGTTTTGAAAATCTTTTCTTTTAGGCATAAGCCTTGGAGTTTGTGTGTGAGTATGTGTGCAGGAGACGCTATGAAATATTATAAATATAAATAGGAGCAAATGAATGAACTTGTAAGTGTGGGCACATAGCACATAGAGTATACATGCAGTTTGGGCCCTAAAATAAACAATAACTATACTAGGCCGATACGTCTAACAACCTATCTTACAGTTATGGCTTTGATACCAATCTGTAATACCCCGGCTAAAGCAGAATACGCCCGGGTGTGACGTACAGATCACTCAAAAGCTCGTAACATTATTAAAGCGACAATAATTATATTTAATTCATTTCAATGCATCACAAAGACACAATCAAATATTAATACAATAAACTTTGAATTTTCGTTTCTTGTAACCTAATGGTCCAACTATTCTATTATTCGATCCTTAAACTTCAACCTGCAGCACGTTGAAAATAATATATTTTGTCAACAATAATGTTGGTGAGAATTCATATAGTTTTTGCAATATATAATACGAAAAGTGTAAAATTCACAAGTCAATATGTATTGTCTAAATCATAAAGCAAAGAAAAGTAAATACATGATATTCCCGTTCTCTTGATAGAAGTCAAATATACTAAGGAACCCTCGTTCGCCGCACTACTTGGAGTATAGAATAATGATACCGCCATTAAAAATGGACGGCACAGGTACGCCCCGTCGGACCCTCCCTCTATGAGTATGTGTATGAATCTCCACCAATAAAACAATAAACAACTAGCACATAACCACATAGTTTGCAAGCAATATGATTCAAAACAAATACATACAAGACACGCATGTGAATTTTGTTTTGCAACATGACACAATGAAATCAAAGTTTGGAACGTGCTACACCCCAAAACGTTAAAAGATGAAAAATGGGGTTATGAAAACTCAACTGGAATAAGGGAAAGCGTCAACGGGTGGACGGTTTAAACAAGCTAAATAGTTTCACGACGAGTCCCGATGATTTACCCTAAAAAAAGAAATATCTAATCGAAATGAACGAACTAGACACGATAGAATGGGTTTATAACGGGTTCGAGGTGGTTAAAGTGTTAAATATAATTTATGAAGCTGAACTAAAAGCGTAAACAATTTAAATATTATTATAACATATATTTTATCAATTTAAGGCATTTTGTATTATAATATTACTTTAATCTTTACCGGAATTTTAAAGATCTATATATTATTTAATATTATAACTTTAGCATGATAATACAATGTACGGATTTTAAATGAGAAAATTTTTAACTCGGACAAATAATTGTGCTAATGAATTAAAACTAACAAAATTTTAACTCAAAAATATTTAGGTTAACAAATTTAAAGTTACAAAACTAATATTTGCGGATTGACGATTCACGAGATAATTAATTGTAACGGATTAAATTTAACAAAGTAAAAAGCTTAATGAAATAATCTAACGTAACATAACTTATAACTTTAATTTTAACTCTTTAAAATAGCGGGAATGTAATTTTGCTTTAATAGTTTAACAAAATATGGAAGTTGGGTTTTAGATGGAAACGATAAATTATGGTTTATAAAATTTTATTTAGTAAAATAATATAATAATAGTAATAATAATAATAATAATAATAATAATAATAATAATAATAATAATAATAATAATTTTAATTTGTTTATTTTTGATTTTACATAATTTATTTTGATTTAAGTAGAAAAGGTTTAATGAAAATAAAGTAACAAAAAGAGATGCCATGATCCGAGTTCGAACCCGGGTCCTATAGGTTACAGGCAGCTGAGCTAACCATTGGACTAGTCTAGATATTTGATTTTATTCAAGAAACAAAAATATAAAACAACAAGTTCATGTTCATCTTCTACAATAAAACCCTAACAATTCAATACTCATAATCCGTTCCTTGTTTGTGTAATTAAGGTTGGGGGTTTCAATTGCCAAAGGAAAGCGAACAAAAACCATATAAAATTTACCCGAAAAGGTGACGATTTGATGGAGAATGAGAGCTCGCCGGAAAGTTAACTTTGATGAACAAATTAATGATTACAGAGAGTGTTTAAGTTATTTTGATGTTTGGTACGAGTTTAGCTTGATTTATAAGATCTATTTATAGTGCCAATTGATACGTAACAAACTAAATGCTCGTTATTGCTGTTTAAACATATTCCGGCAGTTATCGGAATTTACGGATTAATTAACTCAACTCTTTTAATGTTTAAACATGTTATGGACGAGGGTTAAGGGACAATATTAAGGTCTAATTCCGTTACTATATTTAATTTGGTCAAAACATGAAAATTAAGGCTGAATGGGAGTCGTCGTTGCCGCAATTAATTGTCGGTCGAAAAAACGTAAAAAAAAGGAACGGGGAAGGGAACTGGGTGGTGTTTTGTTATTTATTATTATATTTTAAATACTAAATTACAAGTATGGCCCCTAAACTTTCATAATTATTAAAATCTTAATCAAACTTAATTTTCACAACAAACCTTAAACTTTGTATTGTTTTATAAATGTAATATACTTGGATATCTTTCGAATTAAACCCGGATAGTTTGCCATTTGTTTATCTTTAATTCCCGAAGTTTTGTAAAGTGATCAAAAATCAATACCACGGGAGAAGGCGAAGAGAAGAGTATCTGTGAACCGGAATAATTTGCAAGTCAGAAGATGGTCTACAAGAAAGAAGAAGCCATTGAAGTTCAAGAACGACCAGTCTTCTCGATACATGTCATGCATCAGGTTCTTGCTAGATAAGTTTAAATTTTGGTGGTCTGACCCGTTAAGGATTTTTAAATCATTTTTCAATTCCACCGAGAACATTTCAATTTTTAATAAGCACCGGGTGGAACTGAACGGGTTAGATAGGGTCCACGTGAAAGAGAAACCTCCTGATTAAGTTCAAGTGTGGGGAGGTTCCGCGGAGTTTGTATAATTGTCGAGTCACTAACGTAGTCTTTTGCAGTTTTTCTTTGTTTTTTGTGTTTTTAAGTTGTAGGATTTGAGCTAGAAGAGTAACCCCATGAAGTATATTGCAAAATTCAAGTGTGGGGATGGAGCAGCAGGAGCCGTATACTTTTATTTATCTATTTGCTGCTATTATTTATATTATATGTTGTTTGGGGTTGGTTGGTCTGGTAAAATACTTAAGTGCTTAACATCTATCAAATTGATAAGATATTTTTAGACAATTGTTTGTTGTGTTTGCCGCTCCCGTTCGAGTGTAAGAGAAGGAGATATCGTTTGCTGAGCACGTTCGGAGTTTGAGGGCATTCATGGAAGAAGACTTTGGCATCATATTTCACTCGCATATTAACAGCTAAGTCTTTTCCATTATCTATCTTGCTTGTTTATTTTTATTTTTAATTTTAGTCCTTATCCTTTCATTGAGGACAATGCAAAATTTAAGTGTGGGGATAGGACATTTGAGTCATAGTTTCATAGTTATAAATTTTAATTAAAAAAAAGGGTTTTGAAAAATGTCCCTTGTTTTTGTTTCGTTTTGCACTTAAATGGGAGATGAGGATATTTATCGGGAATTGGTTTTTCAAACTACTAATAATATGAGATAATATTAAAGAAAGCGTACTTAACTTGGGATGTGTCGGTAGGCCCAACTAGTCTTGAAAGGTTTTTCATTGCATATTCTTAATAAACCTAATTAATCTTAAATTTTGTGGGTTCTCATCCTAGGGGGGACAGTGAAGCTGAAATTCGATAAGGTATAGAGAGTATTACCATAAGCTGATTACCCTAAGGTGGTGAAAATTGAATGCACTTTAAAATTAGCACGTCACTCCGTTTTATGAAAATAAATAAAGAGTGGAGGCGCCCCGCAAATGTCCAATTTTATATGAGCTTTAGTATTTAGTTATATATTTTTAGGGTAAAAGATGCCTAAGTGCACAATAAAAATAAATAAATAAAAAAGAAAAGAAAAGGTGAGAAAAGTTATGTAATGAAAAATGCCAAAGAAGCATTCTCAAAAATAGAAAAAGACCACATACTAGACGAGACTGAGAGTTTACGTGTTACCAAGGGGATGACGACTCTGAGTATACACTATTGGGACTTGAAAGTTTCTAGTCAATAAATATTTTCTTATGGCATATATAGGACAAAGTCCAATAATATTTAGGGCATGCTCGTACGACCTCACTTGACCTATCATCCATAATTTCATCTAAGTGCATTTTCTTCTTACCATTAAGGGGTTGTTATCTTACGGTGATATGTTGAACCAGTTTGTTTCAACTCGATTATTTTTAATTGTCTTTACTATGCTTGAGATGGGATAGGTGGATCTTAACTCCAAATGTGTGAGACCCATAGGTTTTTGATATTACATGAACTTAAATGCTTAATGTGCATGGAGCTTGATAGGCTGGTGGCTGGGTTTAAGTGGACAACAATATCGGCAATCGTGGTTTTTACGTTTATCTAAATTTTAAGATAACCTATATGTTTGTTAGACTGTATTTCTCCGATTCTGATCCCGTTGCAATGAGACTTTTTCAGGGACGAAAAACGGTTAAGTGTGGGGATATTTGATATCACGTTTATTATACATTAATCCCGTGTATATTTTATTTATTATTTTATTAGTTTTGTTCATTTTCTTGTAAGATTTGTATACTACTAACTTAGATTTATGTTTTAGGGTTTCAGGTTTTAATTCCAGTGAAAAGAGGGCGAAAAACGAGCAAAAACAAGCCGAACCGAAGAACCAACGCATCAGGAAACGAATCAAACCGAACCAGGAGAACCGACCAGGCCGGCTAGCCCCCCCCCCCCCTCTACTTTTCACTGGAGCACCACACGACGGGAGGAGGGAGCCCGCCGCATGGCGCGGCGACCCATGTTTCCATAATCTTTGTTCGTTGGCCGATTTATCGTATTTTTGGACATCTGTTGCCTATTTAAAGACCCCTAAACTCACCATTAATCATAACCTGAATACCCTGGTTGTTTTGGACGAATTTGGGAGCTCAAGAGAGGTTATTTCCGAGGGTTTGAAGGCCACGAATCAGCCGGCGAAGTGCTTAGTATTCAAGGAAGAAGACTCCATGTTTTATCGCCTTTATTCATTCGTTCTTATTTATTGTCACCATGATTTCGTCTATTATTGTTTTGTTTGATTTTAAGATGCTAGGCTAAACATTATAGACTACCTAGGCTTATGATGAACCTATTTTGATGTTTGATTTTGACTTTGGATTTATTTATCGTTATGGTTTTATGAACTAGTAAAAGGTTTACTTATATTAAATTGATGCATATGGATATTTAGGATTGTTTGATTAGTCATTATTATTCCATAGTTGCCTTGATTATTATTTGTCATTATGATAGGTCGCTATTAGGTCAATTACTCTGTGTTCTTGATTATTTTATGATTGATATGCATTAAGATCATAGGAATAATACTAGTTAATCAAATAAATCTAAGTGTGCTACTAACCTAAATAGCTGTAAGGTGCTAGGTTATTGACAGGTCTTTGTTGATCAGGATTACTAGATTTAGTTATTCGTAAGGAGTCCGTCTAGGTTTGACTGGTTAACTTTGTCTATCAAGTCAATTGAATATATTAGACTGCCTTTGATTTCTGCGTTGTAAGGTAGGATTTCGTATAAATGAACTAGTTTGTAATTAATTAGGTGACCGTAAGCGAACTTGATTTTAAATACTGGTGTGCATTAAAACTTGTTAGAAAACCATAGGTTTCTCTTGAGAAGGGTCAGGGGTCCTGTTCGGGTTTTCTTATAAGTGTCTATTTTACGATCCTAGTTCCATAACTAAGTATTATTCCAGGTTAATTGATAACTGAAATTTAAGGGATTCTAGCCTAGGTAGTTATCTTGTCATCATTTGAATTAAGTCCAGGGTTAAGTCATTTTTAAGTCTTAGTGATTAAGTTAATATTAGTTTTAAGTAAACCCCCCTCCTAATAAATAGTTGTGTCTGCAGTTAAGTCTAAATTTAGCCAGTTAACGTAATTTAAAGAGTCCTGTGGGTTCGATATCCGGACTTACTTAGCTGTACTAGAGTCGACCGGTTCACTTGCCGGTTAGTAGTTTAGTTAAGTTTAAGAGTTTAGAATTTATTACTTAGTGTCTAGATTAGCGTGTTTTTATATAACTACTTTTAGTACATCAGTAGTCCTCGGTGATGACCAGACAGTGATTACTACGAGATAGACTCAAGACATGAACGGGACCGAACAAGTCTATGTGAAGAAACTGAAAGACACAAGAGATGGTATTTATCATCTTTGGCTTGTGTGATTTCCGATGATGCTTTCCTAACGCACAAGCCACACACTTCTCGATGGTCACGAAGTCTTTAACTGGCAAGCCGCGTACAATATTGTTCTTTGCAAGACGATCAGGGTTTTGACATTTGCATGGCCAAGACAACGATGCCACAGCATGGCATTATATTTCGACACTTTAAAGAACAAGCATGTAATTTCATCAGGAACGTTCTTGTTCATGTCAATCAGGTAAGCATTATATTTTCTTTGAGATCTGACCAGGACCCACTCCTCTGGTATGACAATACCAGGTTTCAGAATCAAACAATCTTTGTTGGTGAAGTGTGTAGAAAAACCCTTATCACAAATTTGTGACACGCTGAGCAAACTGTTCTTCAGTTCAGGAACATAGTTAACATTTTCAAACTTTAAAACTCCATTACTCACGGTACCCTTCTGAGTAATCTTCCCTTTTTCTCCTCCTGCAAAGGAAACATATCCGCCGTTAAATATTTGAATGTCACTCAGCTGAGATATGTCCCCCGTCATGTGCCAGGAACAGCCACTATCAACAAACCATGGTCTGATAATATTCCTCCATAGCTGTTCCTACAGAGTATGCGAGATTAGTTAGTTTTGGGTACCCAATCCATAGTAGTTCTGGGTAAGCCTGACTTGGTTACCCGTGTTACGGCTTGCCATAACATATCCTCATCATTATCAAAAATCAAACTTGAAGACGTTGAGGACTTTGTTACCGGAGACTTGGGCAACCATTTGTATTTTGATTTGAAAACTTTGTGATTTACACAAGTGGTTTTCTTAGTCTCTGATTTGCGGATAGAAAACTCGGTCGGCTTTGTCCTTTTAGACGTTTTCGGTTCAGAGACCCACTTCGGTCTTGGAACCGAAATCAAGTTTCCATTCCGCCTTTGAGTCACAATGGGCTTGGTCTGATGAAAGCTTGACCTGTCAGCCTTGACTCTTCTCCAATTACCTTCACAGCGCCTTGTTTCATAATGCCTTGAATTATTTGAACGAAAATTTTTGTAGGCATAATGAGACATGGTCCTCTAGTGGCGTTTATAATATGGTATGTATGGGAGACGAGAGCAATTTCTAGAAATGTGACCGGGAATGCCATAGTTGAAACAAGTTTGTTTCTTAACGTAAAAATCATTGTGGCTGATTCCCGGTCTTGCACTGTTGTGTGAGCTTGCTTTTCCATCTTTGAACTTATCATTAGAAACTTCACATTTAACATTACAAGAATTTCTTTCTTTCACAAACTTAGGTGACAAAAGTTTATCTTGTTTTTTCAGTTCATTAGTTTTATTAAAGGACATATCACTGCCTTTTGAAGTTCTAGAAAAAGTAACCAAACGATTGTCTTTGCTCTTAAAAACAGAGCCCACACACACATCAATAGCATTGTTATTCAAAACAGACAAGACAGGAAAATTTAAAGAAACAGAAGAGTCAATAGGTGATTCATCATCTTCCTCAGTCCAGTCCTCAACTATTACTTCATCTGCACACGAGCTAGACATGTTAGTATTGTTCACCCCTGAGGTTGATTCAGTTGCCGAGTCTGTATCAACCATACCCTTGCCAGTTGCAGCTGACTTACCATACTGCAAACATTTTTCTTTTTCTTCCTTTTCCTTGGTAATAGGAAGACCCGTATAATTATTGTTGTATGAAGGGGGAACCATATCATATCCAATACCCACACCCTTATTTTCTTTCCATTTCAATTGGTTTTCTATCATTGACTCAACGACAGCACTCGAGACATCAAATTTTTTAAAATTGAATTCAGCATTGTCAAACTTATTTGTTAGTTTCACTATCTCCAATTTCGATGCTTCTAACTCGGCAGTTAGTTCATCGATTTTCTTTTTAGCATCGATATGGTGACATCATTTTATGCTAAAATCTTGTTTTTGTGCCTCTAATTTATCTTTTAATACTTGTACAAGTTGTTTAAGTGTTAATTTTTCATATTTTACACCCTCCATTTCCCTCATCAAGTTATTATTATGTATTTTATACAATCCTACTTTATCGATGCACGATTGAGAACAAAGTATAGTATTTACCTCAGTTTGTTTGGTGGAGGTGAAGGCCATGAAAGCATGCTGAAGATCCCTGACCTGCTCCTCAGCTTCATTCTCCTCTTCATCAACATCCACCTCAGCAAAATTTGCAACTTCATTGCTCAAATTCAGTGCTGCCATTTGATCCTCCCAAGAGAAGTTCTGAGCTACCAAACCTCTCTCACCCGTGCTTGAACCAGCCACATTCTCTTCTCTTCCACCATGAATTGGAACCATTGCTCTCTCTTGAATTCCTTTCTTGGCCGGATTGGTACATTCACGAGCAAAATGACCCGTCTCATGACAGTTGTAGCACCTTAGAGAACTTTTGTTGAACCTCACTTTCTTATTAGCAGGCACATTCCAGTTGTTCCTGCCTGTCCTCTTAGTGAATTTCTTGTCTCTAAAAACAGCCATAGCTTGTTGTTAATCGCCATCACCTCAAAGAGAGCCATCACCTCAGAGAGAGTCAGTCTGGCCAGATCCTTAGTCTTCTTGATAACAGCCACATTTAAATCCCAGTTCTGTGGCAACGAATTCACCAGCTTGTTGTTGATCTCGACATACGTGAGATTTATATTTGCAGACCTAATCTTCGTGATTAACAAGATGAACCGGTGAAGCTGATTTTCAAGAGACTCTCCAAACACATAGTTGAACATGTTGAATTGTTGTCTTAGGAGATCTTGCCTACTTCTTCTCATGTCCTCATTACCTTCAAACACTTCAATGAGAGCCTCCCAGAGTCCTTTGGCAGAGTTCAACTCTCTAAATCCCAAGGCAATTTCAGGTGAAAGTGCCATGGTCAAAGTGGCTAGAGCCTTCTCATCTTCCTCAACAATGTCAAACGCAGCATTTGTATACAACTCAATTGGCTTTATCTCAACTTCTTCGGAGCCCTCTCTTTGATAGGTAATAACCTGAGGACCTCTAACTATGCTTCTCCACATTTTCGCATCCTTTGCTTTCACGTACTTCTCAAATCTGAACTTCCACTCAACAAACTCTTCTGATGTCAGTAGACGAGGCACACGAGTGGTAGTACCCATGATGGATTCAAGTTCTTGATGGAGCGTTGCATTTGAGGACATACTGACACCTGATTGATCCATAATATCCTTAACCGAAAACTTGATGGAGAAACCAAAAACAGCAAATTTCGTTTGAGAACACAGATTGTTGACCGAGAACTGTCAACAATATCCGAAGACACACGAAGTTGCCCGAGAACGATGAAATCAACCCGAGAACGACGAATTCACCCCGAGAACTTGTAAATCCTCCCGAAACCTTGAATGCTAACCGTGAACCTTGAAATCTTCCCGAGAACTTCAAAATCAACCCGAGAATTAAAAATAGTTCAAGATATGGCAAATCTTGAATATTTAACTAAATCCCGAGAATAATGGGATTCATATTAAATGTGAGATATGCCAAAATCTATTCCGAACTAAGCTTCCACCAGCCGAAGAACACAAAGAAATATCTTCTTCGAGATCCAAAAACCGTCAACACAATATACCTTCTTAAATCAGCAACAGAATCCTTGATATCACCAACAACCGAGCCAAGAATAGGTCTATAGGCTCTAATACCAATTGTAAGTCCCGTGACGGATCTTTCAATGTGATATCAATATACTCGATGATTAGGCAGAAACTAATCACCAAGCCGATTCAGTACAACAACCAAGAACACAACCAAAACAAACAAAGAAGCTTCAAAACACATGTATTGATGTGTTGTAAAACACACTTATTTTCCATGCCTTTTATCTATGTGTTATATTATATTTTATGTGTTTTAACTTGTTTTATATAGGTTTTACATATTAATCTTTATCTTGTAGGTTATGGGTGAAAGAGTGAAGAAACCTAACTTTTCGAGCAGTTTACGAGCCTTATACGCTTGAGATTTCAATAAACAACTCAAGGCCCGGTCCGATTACATGTTATACAAGCCTAAGATACCTTTATATTATAAGACAAAAAAAATAAAAAAACCCTAAGCTAGCAGCCAGGTTCCGATCGCAGATCAGCAGGAAGGAAGAAAGAAGAAAAAGCTTTGTGTCGGCTAGGGTTTGGACTTGTGGCGGCTAGGGAAGGAAGAAGAAACAAGAACCAAGCCTCGGGATCAATTACCATTGGTTTTCACAGCCAAGGAGCAACCCGGAACATCTCATATCCTTACATCTTTTTCATTGTTCATACACTTTGATTTTCTTGCTTAATTGTTGATTTGTTTTGCAATTGATTGAGAGATTGAATTGTTTATGATATTTGTTAATCATTAAATGCTTGAATTGATGGTTGACATGAGTTAGACAATGGTTTTATTAAATGTTCATGGCTGTCCAAATATGATTAGAGGCTAAACTTGTTAGTTCTACCTAGGAATGATGATAATTGTTAGTGTTTGATGAGCTTGTTGGATTGTTTGATTGATAGATGTTAATTGTTATTGTAAAGTTGGTTTAGACATGAAATAGGTTGTGTTTAAGGGCTGGAAATTTTGGGTAATTCATTGCTTAAACTCCTTGTGTTAGTTGATTAATTTTGTGTTGATTGATCGATGCATTATTTGATTCTAGACTTTGTGTTTAGGGTTTGTTTGCGGTAGGTACAACCGTAGGGTTTTGTTGAGTGAATTTGAGATTAAAGTACAGCGGTTAGGCACCTTCTTAGAGACCGAGAGGTGATAAGAAGTTAGGGTCGTCTCATTGTCTTTGCATGCTGGAATAAGAATTGCGCGAGAGCGAGTTCGTTTCTTGTTAGGTTTAGGTGTTTTGAGCGATTAATTGATCTATTTTGGTTTAAGTTGAATTGTTCCTCTATCCTTGGTAGTGTAGGATTCATTTCCATTAGGGTCGAGTGTTGGTGAGACCGAGAGGTGAGTCAACATTCGAACATGTTAACAATTGTTTCCCGGTTTGGTCATTTTAGCCGATTAAGAGTAGTTAGGGTTTATTGAGTGAGACCGAGAGGTGATCCAGTGAGCCTGAGCGATCCTTAGTCGTGTCATCTTTAGGAACCGGTGTCTAGATATCATCCAATCCATTAGCTTGTTAGGCCTACAGTTTGATTCAGACCTAGGTAGACGTTTTTCTCCATCCGAAGTTAACAGTCAGTTTTCCGTTAAGTTTTCTATATTAGGTAACTTTTGTCAGTCAGTCCAGTTAGTCCAGTTAAGTCATTAAAAATCAAAATTAATTAAATATTATTCTTAGGTAGGTCTTGTCCAGGGTTAGTGATCGTTAGCGTCCTTACGTGTCCACGTGATACTCGGACTTCCTAGGTCTATACTACTTGTGATCGGTACACTTGCCGGTTGTGTGTGGTTTTAGGATTTTCGTTTTATATTTAAAGCTTAGTTATGAGGGTCATTGTTATAGGGTTATCCGACACACATCACGTATATTATACGTTGGGTGCTTAAGCCCTTAACTTACACGGTTGAATGACAATGAACGAACAACCTAATATTGTTAACATAAGTTCTATATATATCCTACCAACTAGGCCCAAACCACATTAAAGCCCATCGAGATCAACAAATCTCGGTTTACATACAAAAGCCCAACTTAGACAAAACCAAACCCAAAAATACAAGCATAAACCACAAAATAAGACCCAACATCCCGCCAAACCAAGAAAAGAACGAACTTTGGTGGGAGAAGTCGGTGTTTTTCAATTCTTGACAGCTTCAATCTTTGCAGGATCAGCATGCATACCTTTGTCGTTAACGATATGGCCCAAAAATTGAACTTCTTTAAGCCAAAACTCACACTTCGAAAACTTAGCATACAGTTGTTCCTTCCGTAGAAGGTCAAGGATAGCATGTAAATGCTCTTTGTGATCGTTTTTGGATTTTGAGTAGATCAAAATATCATTGATGAAAATAATTACAAATTTGTCCAAGTAGGGTTTACACACACGGTTTATAAGGTCCATGAAAACCGCGGTTGCGTTGGTTAGCCCAAATGGCATAACACAAAATTCGTTATGCCCATATCGAGTACGGAATGCGGTCTTGGGAATGTCATCCTCATTAACACGAAGTTGATGATAACCCGAACGGAGATCGATCTTCGAGAAGCATGCGGCTCCTTGAAGTTGATCGAAAAGATCATCGATACGAGGGAGCGGGTAACGGCTCTTGACGGTGAGTTTGTTGAGTTCGCGATAATCGATGCACATGTGAAACGAACCATCCTTGTTCTTCACAAAAAAACACGGGTGTGCCCTAAGGAGAAGAACTCGGGTGAATGAAACCCTTATCCGAGAGTTCTTGTAATTGGCTCGAAAGCTCTTGCATTTCGGACGGTGCTAAACGATAGGGTGCTTTAGGAACGGGATTCACTCCAGGTACAAGGTCAATACAAAACTCTACTTGGCGAATAGGAGGAAGCCCAATGACGTCATCAGGAAAGACGTCGGGAAAATCATGCACAACTGGGATATCTTGAATCTTCTTCTTATCCATATCCTTATCAACCACAAGTGCTAAGAAAGCAACATACTTCTTACGTAAATAACATTGAGCTTGAAAACACGACATAAGATTAAGTTCAGAAGCAGGCGTACAACTGAAAACTTTAAGAACACGACCATCTTTAAGAGGTATACGGAGGAATTTCTCAAAACAAACGACCTCGACGTGATTCAAGGTTAACCAATCCATCCCAACTATGACATCAAAACTACCCATTTGCATAGGAATAAGGTCGATACAGAACTTGAACTTATTAAGAGTTATGACGCAATCCCGAATAAACGAATCAATTGTAATAGAATTTCCATTCGCTACTTAAATGGTAAAAGGCTTAGACAACCTATCCCGAGGCTTATCAATAATATACGCAAAATCCAACGAAATAAAACTCTTATCGGCACAAGTATCAAACAACACCGAAGCAAAATGGTTATTAATAGAGAACGTACCATTCACCACATCGCTAGAATTTTGAGCTTGATTCACATTCATCATAAAGGATCGACCATTCGAACCTTGAGTAGCTTCAGCAACCTGGTTGGTTGGAGGGGCTTGGATAGTAGGGGCTTGAGCAGTTGCATGAAGAGCAGCCATGAGTTGAGGCACTTGAGGAGTATAGGTGTGAGGTGCAACGCTTTGTGGGATCGGGGGTTGGTAAGTTTGGACTTGGTAGGCTTGGCTAGTGTAGTACGGTGCAGGCACAACTTGGGCTTGATGAGCATAGTATGGTGGAGGCATAACATGGGCTTGATGGACATGTGCTAATAAATGGAACATATTGCGGAGATGACTAAGATCTCCACAATTGTAGCAAGCACGGGTATGAGGAACACCGAGTTGAGAATGAGGGTTATTAGCAGCAGGTCTAGGAGCAGGCGGTGCAGGTTGTTGTGGAGTGGCTCGTGCATTAGGCGATACACGGAAAGTATTAGCAAGGTGCCCATAATGGTTACATAGAGTGCAAAGACTGCAAGTTGGTTGAAGCCGCGTGATAGCGGTTACATATGGAGCACAATAAGTGCGGTCCGCCATACAGTTTTTTGTTAGGAGCATTTTGGTTTTGAGGTTGGTTATGGGCTTGGTTCACGGCACAATTTTAGTGATGGGTTTTGCGTTTTTGGTTGTTGTTGTTGTTCTTGTGGTAACGGTTGGAGTTGTTGTTTTGGGCAGGCTTAGGTTCAGTTTTGGCATCAGTAGAGGATTCGGCCTTGGTCTTGTCAGCAGCAGGTTTGGAGTCCTTAAGGGATAAGGTTCCATCGCGGACATGATAATCAGTCAATGAAGCAGCAAGGGCTATGGCTTCCTCAATCGTGAGAGGATCTCGACTGACAACCGCATCACGAAAGATCGTGGGTAGTCCCCGGATATACTTGCGGATAACGCGGGATAAAGGGGTCACAAGGTGGGGTACCAATAGGCTCAGTTCCTTGAAACGGTTCGAGTAGGTTGAGTTATCGCCACCGATTTGTTTGAGCTCCCAAAATTCCGTCTCGAGACTTTGCAGTTCATGCTTGGGACAAAACTCTCTCTTCATTGCATCCTTGAGTTCCTCCCAAGGCATAGCCAAAACCTCCTCAACACCTTGGAGGGCCTTAAAGGAGTTCCACCATGTGAGAGCTCGTTCCTCGAAGATTCTCAAGGCGAACCTAGTCCATTTGTCGTTCGGACATTCACAGTGGATAAAGATATTCTCCATCCTCTCAAACCATCGGAGGAGCTTAGTAGCATTCTCCTCGCCAAGATAAGGAGGTGGTTTAGCACTTGTAAGTTTTTCTAATGGTAGTTATTCGGTGTAGCCTAAGTAGCGGATCCATTGGAGTTAATACTTTGCAGTTGGGACACAACCTCGGGCAAAGCAGCAGTAAATTCTTTTGTGATCCTAGTAGCCAAACGGCGATCATGAGCAGCTGATGGGCGATGATTGTTACGACAATGAAGCATGGAAACATTCTGCGAGGATCAAAAGTGAGATCTTATGAGGTGATGAGTAAGTTGTGTAAATGAGTCAATGTGAGAAATGAGAAAACGTAACAACTTTGTGCTAGTGACTTGTCATGACTTGAGGATAAGTCGTGATAAGAAAATGCGGATGATATTTGTGATAATTCAATAATAAAAAATATTTATTTCAAACTCAAATATAAAATGTTATTGGGTTGGGTTTTCCACGGGCTTTCCATGGTAGCTTGTGACATTCGCGACAAAATCGAATATGCCTTAGTATTCGTTTATCGAATAAGCAATTAACCGCTTATTACGTAGCGAGCAAACGATTAACCGAACGGGTCTGGTTATGACCCAGATATCCCGAGGGGCCTTCTATAAGTGATATATGTCTATTATAAGCCAACATATTGATATTAAGGCCTTAGTATGATAGCAAACTAGTTAAACGAAAACATGCTCGTTTAACTACCCACTATGGATTTAAACACGAAAGATATTTCCGAAACAAGCATTGTATCATCCGTTAAGCCGAAAAATATCTACAAAACACTTGTTGGGAATGTTTTAAGCGATACGTGAAAATATTTTTGATTTTTACAAACAAATAGTATGTTTTTATAAATTTACAATAAAGTAGCCGAAAAACACTCGTTTTCGCACTGTTTGTCGTACCCGATAAATTTTCCGGCGCCAAAAACCAAACCCAAAAAAATTTTGAACTTGGATTTTCACGTCCGGCATGCAAAACGAGGCATGTGGAACAAAAGAGGCCCAAAGGACCCCTTTTGTTGACTTTCTGTACGCAATGGGGTAACCCCCCCCCCCCCTAAGTTCCTTTTAGTTCTTCTTCAAAGTTCTGGACATAAATCAGCTGCTCTTTCAATTGCCCAACCAAAAACCTTGGTAAGTTGATCAATTTATCAAAATTTTTGTTTAAATAATCATGTTTAATTCCATATAAACATAGTTTGATTACCAAAAATCATTCCTAACCATGTAAAAAGCCTAAAAATGGTCCAAAAATAGGTTTTTATCCTACACATGGTTAGAAATCAGAATTGATAAGTTTTTTTTGGCCATAAACACGGATTAGAGGGTTTAAACGGCGTTTTTACGGTTCAAAGGTTAGGTTTAGAACCCTAACCGAAACCCTAACTTTCATGGCTGGTCTCTTGATGATACATTCTTGGTTTATGATATAGGATCTGTACTTAGCTTATATATAAGCACGAGAACCCGTAAATTGGATTAAAGTGAGCGACGGGCGAAAACCGCAAAGGTAATACCGAAATGTTCGATTACGGGCTGTTTAGGATTCGATTGTGATGTGCATATTGTTAGGTCATGAAATTTTGCAGGGACATCAGGGACCATATCATTGAGTCCCTGTTCAAATTTGGTAATATTTCAACCATCCGAGAATATTTGACGAATTTATTGCCGAATTGAGGCATTTATTTGGGAAAAATAGTTAAAATGCTTGAAAAATTATGAAATTTTATGTGGACTCAGATTTGATATATTATGATTACATATGAAATTTGGGATCATTTGGAAATTCCTAGGTATGCTTTGTGCATTTGCGTTTATCCGGATTATCATATTCGTTTTTGGCTCTAAAATGGTATTGGGCAAGATTGTTAGCTTCTGGAATTGCTATAGGTTAGTTTGGGAAATTTTTTGGTCACTCAGGAATTTTGGCGGATTTTTCGGAAATCATTTAGTATAAACAGATGATTTTCGGGCTAAATATAACATATAAAATGATTTTTTATAAATTTATAAATCAGTAAATAATTTCAAAAATATTTTTATTAAAATCTACATATTTTAATTGATAAGTGTATAAATTTTCATAATTTAATGATAAACGAATCATTACTTGTGCTTATTTGAATGTTCAGCAAATTCGATTTTTGATAAATACCGACGGGTTTGTGATTAACGAACCTATTAGAATATCATAGCATCAAAAGTGATCAAAAAGCATATTTTCAGATTAGTTATGTTAAAATGAACTTTTTGTGAGAAATCCGGATAATTTGGATAAATTGTGCTCGTTTTTCTCCAAATCAAACTGAATAAAAGAAAACGAGCCCAGTAGCGAATCCAGACCCCTACATTATGATCTTTTTTTATAACTTAATCATTTTATCAACCAACACGTTTACCCAAGTTTACATCCCCATAAATGTTTTCCAAACGCATAAACGAGCAACTTGGCCTAGCTGGTGAAACGGGGAAACTGAGCGAAGTTTGAATTTAAACATTAGACATTGATAACAACACAATCTAAGCCTATTGACGCTTTTTGGGCGTTACAACTATACCCAGACTAGATATACAGCCCAGTCTAGTATGAAGATTATAATAATATTAAAATATTAATATTATTATAATATTGACTATAGAGACTAAGAGATAGCAAGGGAAACGAACCCCGAGCTGACCTCACACTGAGTGCCTACAAAACCGTGAGTTTCATGGCCCCTCTTTTCAAACTATTTATGACCTTTTTGGGGTGAAAAACATAGTTACATACGTTATCTATCTGGAAATGGTTCAGGATATAAATTACCTGAACGTTTACATACAAAAATTCCCTACAAACATAACGATTGATTACGCGCGAATAAATGGTAAATAGTATTGTTGAATGATAAATTAAGTGGACATGGTACGAATACCAAAACATAATGAAATTACACGTGACAACATGTTTATACAAATACGCTGTAGGAATGGATAAATAACACATAAATCGAGGGCTATGCGGATCCTCAGACATATATGAGCTTGGCCTTATCTCTCTCTAGGGGTATTTTAGTGATAGGTTCTATAGGAACTGGACGATCTTATTTGGTCAAATACCTAGCGAAAAACTCCTATCTTCCTTTCATTACGGTATTTCTGAATAAGTTCCTGGATAAAAAGTTTCAAGGTTTTGACGATATTGATGCTAGTGACGATATTGATGCTAGTGGCGACGAAGCGACGGGATTAAGCGCTTCTCCTAGCTTGCTCTTAAGTCTTATACATTCATGAAGCAGGCAGAACTGCTGTTGCCTGATGGGAACTTCCCCCATATTGCTATCAATGTCTTCATGTCGCACGACCTCTTAACATTACACCACTGAATCCCCAATCCTTTGCTTGCTGTGCAGTGACAGTACCAATATCCACTAATCGTTGTTTATAGGGAAGGAGCTTTGTTGTTTGCAAGGTCTCGATTATTTACATGGACCCACTTTTCATTCAATTTGTGGTAATTTTCTGATCTATAAACCGTCCCTAACTAACGATCGGCTCATGTTTGAGGATGATGAATCACTTCGTGTCGACCTGTTGCCAATAAACTTTCATCATAACGCTTGCCCCGAAATGACCTGGACCAATAGGGAAATCCCAATTCATTGGGCCTTTCGATACAATCAAATAGAAAGCCCCAAGGGCGCCATATTCTAAGGGAAATCAAAGCGGGATATGGATCAAATCCTCCCCCCCCCCAAAAAAAAAATGTACCAAACTCAACATAGATGGATCAGCTGCTATGGGAGAGAGTGCAGGTGGAAGCCCCGGTGAACGGCGGCCGTAACTATAACGGTCCTAAGGTAGCGAAATTCCTTGTCGGGTAAGTTCCGACCCGCACGAAAGGCGTAACGATCTGGGCACTGTCTCGGAGAGAAGCTCGGTGAAATACTCGAACTGGCAAGAACGGCCCAGCTTGCTGGCTGACTATTACCTGCTTACTTACTGGCTGACTTGGCAGCTGCCTTGAAACAAAATTTCTTAGTAATAGCTAATGTCTGCTCGCGTGATTTGGAATAGAGTACTATTACTCTATTTAAATCTAAAAAACATGTACTCTATCTTTTGAAGTCTTACTTATTTCGCGGGACCAGGGCGAAAGACGAGTTCCTATTTTCACGAGCTCATTTGGACTCATAAATCAAACTCCTATTGATTGGGAAATGCTCAAAGGTTCTTGGTTTCATTGCTTGTTGTTTTGTCTGGTTCAATAATACGGCTTATCCTAGTGAGTTTTATGGACCCACTGGACCAGAAGCTTCTCAAGCTCAAGCATTTACTTTTCTAGTTAGAGACCAACGTCTTGTTCTATTTGCTCGTAGCTCCCGTTTGATACCGGATAAAGCAAATCTTGGGTTTCGTTTTCCTTGTGATGGGCCTGGAAGGTACCCGGGGAGGAGTTAGGAACAGGAACAAGGAGAAGCGAGAACCACTTAAATGGAGGAATCGATTGTATTTCGTCCTTTGTTCCCCATAGCAACTAGGGATCAAAAAGCACCAAATTTGATTACAGTTAAACATAGCAAGCTGTGAGAATAGCGTGATCTGTAATGGTCATAGGGGAATAACCTAGTCTTTAATGGCCATGGGTGAATAACGTGGTCTGAAACGGACATGGGGAATAACGTGGTCTGTAAAGGCCATGGGGATAGTGCGGTCCGTGACGACCATGAGAATAACGTGAGCAGTGAGGCCACGAGGATATTATGGACGGAAGGGGGGGTTACAGTGTTTGGTGATACGTGATGAATACTATATATGTGCATAAATATATATATATATATGTGTGTGTGTGTGTGTGTCTATATACATGCTATGTGAATAGGCGTAGGAAATAATGTGGTGTAGGAAATACTAATTATTTGTGTATACACTGTGTAATGTTGGATTACACGTGGAACCGTTGTAGGCAGAAGGGGGGCCACAGTGGTTGATGTTATGAGGAACCGTTGTGGGTGGAAGGGGGGCCACAGTGGTTGATTTTATGTGGAACCGTTGTGGGCGGAAGGGGGTCCACAGTGGTTGATTAAACACGAAAATTGGAAACACGTAGTACGAACAAACAATCACGATTTTATCGTAATTGTGAATTTATATTATAAACTTACATGCATGCATATGGACACACAGAGACACAGCTGTACATATACACAAACGTAAATACAATTTTTATATACACGCGTACATGCAAACTGCGACTGTGGGGTACGCAGAAATTATTTTGTTAAAACTTATGAAAGTCACCAGCTATTCGTAGTTGACTTGTTTTAATATGCTTTTCAGGTAATCATAAAAATGGAGTAGATTGATTATGTGTTACGTGTTCGGATTGTGATCGCTACTGTGAGCATTTGAGCTAGAAGTAAAGTAGTTGAAGAGCTAATTTTGACTGTATCATAACTTACTTTGTAAATGATGTTAGAGTGATGTAATATATTGTAAATTAGTTAGTAATGTTTCTTTATGAACAATGTATTTGATACCAGTTGTATCTGTTGCATTTCCGTTTTACGCTTCCACAAATCACTTAACGGGGTGTGACATAGCTCAAGAGCCCAAAATAAATCACGAATCATATCAAATGTGTTGGCCTCACCGTGAGCTTTCCATGGCAATTTGAATGGCCCAACTAAATAACATAATGTAAACTTGTTGAATTGAGTCTCCCATGAGCGATCCATGGTAGTTTAAATGGCCCCAATTACATAACGCGACTTAAATTTTAAGAATTGGGCTTCCCATGAGCGTTCCATGGCATTTTATTGGGCCAATTAAATAACGAGTAACAAGCAAATGAGTTGGTCGGACCCATGAGCGTCACATGGCATTTAACCGACCTAACAAATTAACGAATTATCAAATCAATGAAGTTGGTCGGCCCATGAGCGTTACATGGCATTTAACGGACCCAACTAATTAACGAATTATCAAATCAATAAAATGAGTAGTTGGAGTATCTCGTGAACCACCACGGTGACACTTTCGACCAAATATCGAATCAAAACGGGTTGAGAAATGGATAGTTGGAGTGTCCATGGGTTGTCATGGATTTTTCACCCAACTACGCATTTAAAATAATTAAAACACAATTTTGGAAATTTTCCCGAATTTAGCCACGAACCACCGTGAATTCGGTTTTAATAAAAGGAATGCAACCGTTTAACAGGTTACGTTTGACCGCTTAGGGGTCCGGTCGTATGACATCTTGTTCTGCTTTGGCCTAGAGGCTCGAGTATTGTGGCTGGGCTATCCTCCAGGTAAGGAATAACGTCTTACCTTTGGTTCTTTGAACCGTTTTGCCAAGGCCCAACTAACAGTTCTCTTGCCCCTTGAGGCTACTAACCGAACATGCCATACTCCCATGTCCTAAGGAGAGGGAGTAAAAACAATACTCGAGAATTCTTAAGGAATTTCCCAAAATAAAAAGACAACCTAATAAAATTATAAAAGATTTAGAAAATATTTTTGAATGTGTGGCATAGCCTCGGAATTTATGTGTGTGCAATAATTAAAATAAAATAAAAGATACAATAAAATAATTACCCTAAATAAGCTGTAAATAATTAATAAGCACATAAGGCAGTCAGATAAGCACGTATATGGTCCTAAGCATATGACTAGGAAAATTTCTAACGACCTATCTTAAAACCTTCGGATCTGATACCAATCTGTCAGACCCCCAACCTAAGGCAGAAATCTCGGGGCGTGAGCATGATTGTTCACAGCTCAAAGGTACTATCATAAAATAAAAGTGACAATACCTATTAAGTAAATTATTTAATTCAAAAGCACACATCATCCAAACAAGACAAATAATCCAAAAACATAAGAAATATATTCCAAACAGAACTTAAAATCAAATTGTCTTTATTAAACCCTAAAGTCTCATCTAGGTGTCCATAACTTCGATATTCAAGTCAAGCGAAAACCTACATATGCGTAGAAAATAAAATAGAGTTGTCAACATAAAGTTGAGTGAGATTAATCACCAGTTTTGCAACGATATATAATAATATGAAAGATAAGCAAAACGTAATAAATTGCGGTAAATATAACCAAACCATGAGCAAGTAAAGTGTTAGTTGACCATTGCCAAGCAAATCGGGCGCCGGTTACTATGACGGTCATATGATCATACTGTGATGAGAATATGTTGGACCTCTCCGAATGCGTTAAAGTAAACAAGTAATCATGTAGCAAGTATATTCTATTAATCACACACATCACG